>NC_080670.1:27839496-27864496 GCF_030247195.1 Topomyia yanbarensis | reverse complement strand
GGGAATTATCACCCGCCCAATCACCAAAATTTGCCTGCTGTCTGATCCTGCTACTACTGCAAACGACGAAGAAGATGATCCGCTGGCCACCAACCAACATCCGGCCCAACGATCCGAGGTTCCTGAAAATGAAAATTGAAAAAAAAGAAATTGAATTTTGTATACTCACCTAGTTGATAAGTTGAAATTTTTTCTTGTGAATTTTGTTTATTTTGAAATGACATTTCAAGGGGGTGGCAATGTTTAGATTAACCGTACAAATTTAGCGATGTTACTAAAGGGAGCTGATAACGGTGTAGGTTTTACTTTGTAACCCCACTCGTATGCGTTAGCCGTGTAGCATTGGCATTTTGCTTCCTATGCATTTCGTCACCTATACATAGATAGTAACAGCTGTAATAGGGAAAAATAAATTCAGTTGATTCCGACCGTCGAACTGTGAACACTACCTGCAAAATAAAAGAAAAGTGGTTAATAAAATTAGTACTTACCGTGTAGTTTTTCGTGGTTCCTGCCCTTCTTCAAAGTGCTGCTTGCTGTTCCATCTGCTGCGGTGTTCAGCTGCTGCTTGCTGCGTTGCTGTCCAAATCGGTGAGCTAAAAAACCACAACGTAGGACACTTAGCGCGATCATATAGTACTTCTGAAAAATTAAAAAGGCTGCAGTGATAAAAATGATCCAAGATCAGTTTAACTCAATTTCGAAAAAGCTCGATCATCTTGGCGTTAAACGATTTTTTTTGTCGCCAAATCCATGCGATCTTTACAGTTGTCTTCGGCAAAGTTGTACAGCAAGCTTTTTCAAACAACTTTGTTGAAGACGCAAAGTTTTTATCTTTAATAGCTTAATTTGTCTACGATATTTAAGAAGTTGTGTCAAGATTTTAAGGGGTCCTTAACAAACGGTCTATATTTTCGAGTGTTTCATAAATAAAGATGTTTGGTCTTCAGTAAAGATGTTCGCAAAAGCAAGCTCTTCCACATTTCTGAAAATTTCATTTGGTTATTCATATTTTAAATAAAAATGCAACCAATATCTCACTTCAAAGGGGGATTAATCACTGTAACTATAGCACCAGAATGAAGGCATTATATTGTCATAAAACATCGCGGAAGACATCATTGCTGTAAGCTTTACCGTTTTCGTTTGAATAATTTTTCCCACGGTTTTGGCGAAAGAAGCCACCGTGCGCTCCCACCAAAACTATTTTATGTTACTAAATAGATAAACCACAAAATTTATGCCACTTTGCAGTTTTCGAAAAATATTTTGATGTTATATTTTTTTTGTAAAACTGAGGAATACGATGGCAATTTTTTTTTCAAAATTCAGGTATACGTGCATATATTGAGAAAAAAATCTTAAACTGAGAAAATTGCATAGTTGGGAGCACTGCCATTGAAAACTAATATTTTTTTCTAGAGGCCTTGAGCAATTTTCTTTAAAAAAATAGCCAGCGGTTTGGTTCTAGACTAAATAGAACCAGAAATATTAAATATTAGAACCAGACTAAATAGAACCAGAAATATAATCAAAAGAAATTCAAGAGTTTTGGCAATATGTCAAAACGGTGGAGGGTGCTCCCATGGCCCGAAGAGCGGTTCAATTGACACAAAAATTTAACTTTCTTATATATTGATCCTAGATGAACAGTTCCTCCAAAATTGGTTCAAATTCGTGAGGGCGATTTCAAGTTTGCACTTCGCGCGGAAAGGCCCATATTGCAGTATACGTGTCGTACGTTCATCGAAACTTCACTGAATCATTGTCCGATTAATGCGTTTTTTCTTATTTTTCTTGTTTTCGTTTTCGATGACAATATTAAAACACATAAACATGCTCGTGCGAACACTCAAAAGCAAACAACCACATGATTATGGAAACTAAAAACAAACCCACTCGATCGAACACGTTAACGTACAAGCGCTCGATCCCTTCACGATGATACAAACCCAGTCACAAACGTGATAATCCATGCAAACCTTCACATAAAAACGACTCGCTAGCATAAAAACGACTCGCTAATAAGCTTTTACGTGTTAGCTCTCACGAACTTATACACACGGTTTCAAGCACCATCATATAAACGCCCGTTCCTACACGATCGTTCCATCGTCCATGCTCGAAATCTCCCAACCTCGGTCCTAGCAACCTAGAAAACAATTGTCCTCGCAACTCAAAAAAAAACGCTCATATAGACATTAGGTATCAGGTCTCCATCGCCAGATAGCTGACCCGTGCGCAACCAAGGGAGCGGGTTTGTAGGGTAAGGTGGTGCAAATCCGACCTAGTAAATGGTTTTGGATGTAAAATGCTCATTTTACATCGGATCAAGTCGTTTTATATAACAATTTAAAGGTTAGACTTTCTATATATAGCATTTTACTTGTATCTTTAGAAAAAATGGAGATAAAAGCGTTTTACGAAAAAGTTCATTTCTGCTGTTTTCAAAAATGGTGGGGTAAACCCGACCGCCTATGTTTTTGGTTGATTTAGTACATCTATTACCCAAATTTTATGGTTGTTCAATGATAAATCGATGAATGTTATGTTATTTAATTACAACATAAAGAAAATGGAATTCAATGTCAATCTTGGAATGTCAAAATCACGAGCAGTAGCACGTAAAAATATTCCCATTTACATCGGAGCAATTGCTCGACGAATACTATATTCATCACGTTTTTGTGTTTTTCGTTTGTAATTATGAACCATTGTGCGAAAAAATAATAAATAATAACAATAAAAATATTTTTCAAATTGATAAATAAACATTTTCTTAGAAAAAAAGCGGTCGGATTTACCCCACTATTTAGAGGTCGGATTTGCCCCACCGCGTCATTTTTCATTACGACGCGATTAAAAAAAATACGAAGAAAATTGGCCCAAATTCATCTATGCACTTTGTAGGACTTAAATCAAAGAATTTCAATCCACTTACATTTTTTATGCTATCACATTAACAATCAGAAATATTTTGAAGTCAATGATGCACAAAAATCAAATCAAAAGTTGTAAAAACACACTTATTGTCGTTTAAGAATCTCAATGTAGACTAATAAAATGCTGTCATGCCCCCATTATGATTATTTTCGATGCTCTACACGACAACATTGATACTAGTTCGCGTAGTGCTTCTGATTTTCGATAACAGAGGGGGGTCGGGTTTACCCAACGGTCGGATTTGCCCCACCTTACCCTATGCCCAATCAACCCCCATGAGAGTTTTGAGTTTGGGTCTATGACCTCTTCGGAGTTCGGAGGTGAACGTGTTTAAACGCCCAAACCCATCGCTCGACACCCTTAGCAAAACACACTGTATACTCGGACAACAGTGTGCACCTATGAAAGTGAGATAGATGTCAGCAAACTGCACTCCAAGTCACCAACCAATTACATGGGCAGTAGCTGGGACGGGACTCGCCGATACGAATGAATCTAACGTCAAACGCAGCTATTTCGTTTAAAATAGATGAGGCAGAATGAGAGGGTATGCGTCCCGAATGAGGGTTTTGAATCACTTTTGGAAATTCCCTTACTTTCTGCTCAGGAGAAAAAAATATACAGCGAGCCGTTTTGACATACAAAATAGCACTTGAGTTCGGTCACTCTGAAGAAACGAGTCCTTGGAAAAACCCTGTGAGAGTAGCCGTAAGTGAAGTTGGTCGGCATCGGTTCCGGATCGGTTGACGTCTTGACAAGTTTCTACAGTTGTCTACAGTTGCGAATAGACCATTTACACAGTAAAGCTAGTAACAGCAGCTAAGGTAGAAAAAAACAACACAAAATCAGAGAAAATCGGGATATTATTGTCAAGGGAAATTTCATCGCCGGTGAGCTCTCCGTCGAAGTGGCCGTAAGCTAAATGGATCGGGAGAAATTGCGCCGCCAGGGAACTCTCAGCACCAACTAGTAGATAAATAGGAACGAGTAGTGTCAGGATGGATAAGAATTCCTGCGCAAGGTAATATTTGCAGCAGACCTGAGCTTATCAGTTACATCAAGAATGTTGGACAGTAAGCAAGGAACAGGAACAGTGGAAAAAATACGAACTATTGACACAAAATAAAAAGAGCAAGATAATAACCTGAAGTAATACCTAGCGGTAGCCTCGAAAAGATTAGGATTGGAAAGAACCTCTTGGGCTTAGGTTTAGTCGATAGGTTTACTACAAAAAACTGCAGTAAGAATACGACACTACCATGAACCATCAGACAGTGATGTTTGTTGAAGATTCCTTCCTCGATAGCTGACTTTGTCTCGATTCGTTGAGCTGAGTCGATTGGTACACAAGCCTTGGAAAAATTATACAAAGTTTGAGGGTTTCTGTACATTTTTTCTAAGAAGCGTAACCCCACTGCCAACCCTTGAGAATTTTCAGCGCGCGGGCCTTCCAGATAACCTAGTGATATGAGAGAATTCACTCGTTTTTGGGATCTGAGCCGTACACTCAACATCAAATATTAGAATAACAGCCCGCACGAACATCCGTAAGCTCACGTGAATATGTAAACGGATGCAGGGTTGTACAAACGAATTTATACACGCGACATACAAAAACCGACGCGAGCAAACCGTACAAACGTACAAACGCTCGTGACCTACGCGTTGATACTAATTTGATCATAGACGCGGACATTCAATCGCGATCATAAAACTACGCCCGCGATCTCGCTAATATAAAAACGACTCGGTCATCAACTCAAGTTGTGTGAGCCCTTTCGATTTTACAAACGTGGTCTCATGCACGAACATACAAACGTTCGTTTCCACGCGATCAAGAATGTTCCACGCTCTCACAACAGTATTATATTTCTTCCTATTTTATTATTAAACCTTTTTTATCAAAATATTGTGATAATAGTTTTAATTAAATAAATAAATTTGCCGAACACTACATGCCACGCTACAGTTGGTCTTCAACGGTATTTTAGTGGGTGACTCTTCCCTTATTCGGACAGGGAGCCCTTCCGAAAATGCAGCTCTACAGCTCCAGTCGTACTAAAATCCTTTTCAGTTTGAAAAGTCTTAAACATGAAAGTAAAATTGAGGGTAACTGTTACGAGAGGTGCCAATAGATCTTTCGAGTAAACTGGAATATTTTTCAAAAAAAAAAAACTTGGAAGATAATTGAATTCTTAAATATGAAGACAAAAATTATTTAAAAAAAGACTCGAAATCAAATTTCATTCCTATTCAAAATATCTGCTGATACTCCACATGGAGTAGTGCACTGTACCAAATTGATTACTAATACGTATTGAAATAAGAGACAATTAGTTCAAAACAATTTTGATGGCGAGCAGAACTAACCTGAACGATTTCTTGGGTCTGTGATAATGAAGGTTGAGTTAGGTGAATATGTTTTGACCGCCCTAGTAAAACACACTGTACGCTCAGACAACAGTACGTACCTACGGAAGCGAAATAGGGGGACGCGTTTATTCGGTAAACTTTTTATTAAGGTTTCTCTTTCGCAATACTAAGCTTGTCCTCCAAGTTTAAACCCAGTCAAATGTTTAGCTGATGGCAGCTTCGTTGTAGTATGGCCAATGACTTCTAACAAAGTCGATGGCATTGCTTAACCATACGCAGTAGTCTAGGATGAGAATTTAGCGGGAATTTTAACTTATTGCTAAAAATAATAACTTACCCTTGTAAAAAGCAGTTGTAGTTGTCAAGGCCACTTTTCAAAGGGTTGTATCTTATTGTGGCAGAATTAGTTTTCCACTCATGATCGGTAGTGATTCATTGGGGCAACCCGGATGGAAAATTCAAACAGCGTGAAACTGTGTATACCAAATGTATCACATTTCCCAACATTTCAATAAGCTGCCTGAGAGGAAGTGTTAGATGTTACTCTCTGCTCCGACAGTATTAGGCATAAGTTTTCAAACTGTTTCGAACCTGACAAGCGCTAACCCTCGTTATCTTATCATATTATTTGATCGTTCGAACGCCTAACTAGTCACCTATCGTTGTTCCAAATCTACGAACTGGGACATCTACAAAGAGGACTTGGTGACTAGGTTTCATGGATATTTTCCAACGATTGAATCTTAAAGTGGCTTGGATGAGCTTGTGGATAAAAATAACTTACTAGACTCAAAAAGCTTTACGGAAAAGTTTGAAATCGCAGACGTAGAGACGGGTCGGAGGCATTTAAGTCGTTCGCGAAGCTTACAGAAATACCCTTCGATCTTCTGAGAGACGTGGTCTGAAAAGTCTTTGCACGAATGTCTCAAGTCTCAAGATTAAATGAATTACTTTGGAAACCAGTTCAAATTCGATCTGCTAATGGTGAATACTCATCTGATGTGCACCTTTCAGACTGTACGGAACCACCAACATCGACTATTCCTGAACTATTTTTCAGTTAGCTCTGATTATTTGGCTTCTGCTCGTAGAATTGTGACAACCGAATCGATCAAATGGCGGGCGGGCAAGTTTTACCTCGATTAAGTATCCGGGAAAAGCTAGGAATTATTCCAGTTCTACTTTAAAGAGGACATGAAACATATTTTTCAAAACTCGTACTCGTACTCTTGCAACAAGATTCATTCCATAAGCGTGGTTGGAAATAATGGTTAAATTCATTCCGAAAGACAAAAAACTTTAGACCGATCAGTCTGACCGTCTTCATTTTTAAATTTGTGGATCGTTTTTCGCAGAAGAAATCAAGTTTCGATGTTTTTCGTGATAAGAAAGGTGCGTTTGACAACGTGTCTTTCGAATCCATTTTGGACGCAGCACGAGGTCATGGAGTATTTCTACGTATCAAGAAATAAATACACGCAATGCTTTGCAAGCGACTTCTATGCCCGTTGTTAGGACAGATAGAGATTAGGCAACATAATGTCTGCGGATGTCCTCAAGGTGGCGTGCTGTCACTGCTTTTATGGAACCTTGTCGCCGATGGCAGGGACAGATCCTGTGGAAGGCGAAATATTAAAATTTGACACAACTGTCTTGTGTTGTTGTTTTGTTGAGGTTTGAAATTACATATTGATTTCTATTAACTTTGACTACATTTTCACCTAATGGGACTATTGTAAATACACCAGAAGATGAAAAAGGTACAAGCAAAAAACAACTGAACTGATTTCTAGCCCTATCAGGAGTTCTGTTCCAAATTTGGACCACATCGGACAAGTCCCAGTTAACGGAAGTTAAATGGCATTTTTCGACAATTTACATAGAGAAAACTTCCTTGTTCGCGTTTCCATCGCTAGATGGCATTGTATACATCAGATTTCAACCAAACGTAAGATTCGATTCCGTAGTCAATTTACACTGTGGAAAATTGAATTAACATTAACGCGTCAGTCTGTGAAATTCTAACCAATTTTTGTTCAATTTAAAAGTATATGTGACTTGTATAAAAAATGCGTAATCTAATTTTTAGAAAATCTTTCGAGAGCGACGTGGAGAACCTAAATTTCTCAGCTTATTTAGGACAAAACCATTAATATGGAGCACCAACAGAACACTAAAGTTTTGTGAAAATTAATGTAGGACTACCGCGTCTACATACCCGCTCACAACGTTGAGATCGACAGGGTGTTCATCTTCTGGAGTTTAAAAAACTCTTGTGGTTAAATGGATTAGGCCGCTTGGTGCAATAATCTTAACCATATTCTATCGAGTTTTTGGACATTTCTTCATGAGTAATACTAACTTTGGTCATTCGCATTCAGCTTTCACCTACTTATATAGTGAGCCTTAGCAATCAAATTAAAGTTTTTCAATATAAACGAAAAATCGGATGTCAAATAGATTGTGTCATCAAACACTCCGACTTCCCGTTTAAAATAATGCATATTGAACTCGGTCGGATCATATCTGATTTTTCCGATCCGAAGATAAACCGCTAAATATCCCAAAGATTTCAAAGATTGACGCAGAAATACTCAGCCGTGACAGATATCTCGAAAGTTGCTATGCTCAGAATTGTGATATTTTGTCTAAAGCCAACCAATAACCTTACTGGCTGCTAAACTTTCGTGAAGGACTACCGCGTTTACACACCCGCTCACAAAGTTGAGATTGACAGCATGTTCATCGATTCTAGTTCGCTGTTTAAAAAAAAAACCCTTTGCTCAAGTGAACGTAGATTTTAGATAGCGATCGCACAGGATGGGATCGAATCATATGTTTCAGGTGACGCATTGCACTAAATACAAGCAAATAGGCCATTGTAACAATAAAGCCCAGTTTAGCAAGTGCACCGAGAATGATTAGGTTGACTCTTCCATAGGGAATGTTGAAAAGTGTGTCTATTGTGGGGAGAGTCCACATGATCTACTACCATGCGCCGCGTACAAACAGCGTCCAGAGAAGCTGAAGCGCTACGCCACTCATTGTGACAAACCATTATGCTTTCTTGATTCCTAAAGAGTGCGACTCGGACAATCCCCTTGCGAGGGTTATTGCTTCTAAGAACTGTAGATAGATGAGATTTCTGGTGAAGTCTAAAGTTTTTCTCTTGAAAGACCGTCAAATATCACAGTTCGAGATAGCACTGACACAAAGCCGAAGCAGGATCAGGAATCAGAATATATTGGCTCAAATGGCACGTTCCCCGTACATAGTCGGGGATTTGTGCCTTGCCGTGTGTTTTCATCATTTCCTGAGCGGAAGGAAAGGACAAGGAGGTGTGGGGAAGTAGAATTGGAAAGGGTGGGAGTTTTCAGCGCTTCCAGAAACACCAAAACTTGTAAATGGTTACGCTTTTTTTCTTTTTCAATTCGACTTCCGAACAATAATTTGATGTGTATCTGTACTTATTGATATAGAGAAATTTAACATCAGAAACAGGTTTCGGGCAAACATTCAATAGCCCAACATGCGAATTTCTACACGCAACAAAACATGTTCACATACAAACGCTCGAGCTTTTCGCGACAATACAAACACTTGGTCGAAAACGTAAACATGTCATCGCGATCATACACGCATACCTAGGTCGTGAAGTCGGTAATAAAAAAACACTCACCAGCGTTCATTCGAAATTGCTTATCTGAATGAAGACTCGCTACAGTTGGCTTAAACTAGTTTTTAGCTGGTGCCATGTCCCATCTCGTCTGCAACTGTAGTGAGTGATCCTGAAAGGGACCTAGTACTCTAAGAATAATGTTCCCGAGACATTGACGAATCACTAAAACATTCTCGATCATTATGGCAATCCTGTCAATCCATCTCTCGTCAACAAACGATACCCTATTCTGACCCTAAAGCCGTCGTAACTTTTGATTGCAAAACGAACGACGCTTCCCAGCTCATGAGCTCCCCTTTCCGGTGCAAACAAAAATATGAAACGAGTGCAAATAATCGAAAAAAAACAGGACCAAATTGCATCTCAGCTGACCCACTGCAAAACCCCAGATAACCCTTGCCGCGATAGAGTGCGAGAGTCTGTCTATCAACCAAACCGCACACAACCCAGCACAGCAGTTACATTGTGCAAAATCGCCTCTCTCGTGGTTGAGTAATCGACTCCGGTTTCCTGATAAAAAGAAACCCCCGCCACTCCGCAACCGTAGCGCGCCAGCACTCGATTGGTACGAAAATAGAAGAACAACCCGTGGCTTTACTGATAACGGTGTTAAACAGAACAAAACAGAAAAGAAACAAGAGACCGCTGTCCTGACCAAGCCAAATGTGATAATTGCCGGCGACCGGCAATGGAGGGGTCACCTTATCTCCCGGTTCAGCTGCAACCGGTTGCAGCAATTTGTGTTGGGAATCGGAAAAAAAAGTTCTCCTGTATCTAGGCAATAATTCCAATAGATGGGGCTTCCGAGCGGAAGTTGAGTCACAGACAGGTTAGTCGATTTTTTACGAAACAATTGTGTTTGGTTCTGAGAAAGTCGATCCACTGAACATCTTCGCAGAAATGTGCACGGGGAGTGCATATTGCACCCTGAAAACTGCATCGATGCGACAACCGCAGATCACGCGGGGCAAGGGAACTCGTAAAAATATTCCACTTTTATGACCACTGTGACATACTTACAGGCTGGTCCGAGCGGTGACGGCGACGGCCGCAGACTGTGGGCAAATGTTTAACATTACATAAAGAAACGCACCAGCAAATAAGTGGAAATAAATCATGCGTGATGAAATGCTGCTGCGGGTCTGCTGCACTGCCATTGCAGTTCCGTCCGAAAAACGAAAAAAAAATAAGAAAACCCCCTCCTCTTATTTACGACGGTTCATTTTTCAAGGCGCGTCCGACCGAGCGACGGACCGGTGGCGTCGCTGGGCTTAGACTAAAGCCTGAAGTGAATCGCACATTACGGGGTCATTCACCCTGATGCTACCCGACGCCCTTTTCGGTGACATGGAGATCCGATGGAATAAAGCCTTACGATTGGAATACGAAGTGCAACATTTCATCGAATTTCCCAGCGAAACGAATCGCAAATCTAATTTGAGATTCGTTTTCTTTCGGTATATTGACAGTTGACATTGACAATTGACTGAATTACACTACGTTCACTTCGTTCATTTTCAACAATTTCACTTCACTTACTTGAACTGGTCACTTTTCATTTAGGAAGATCCTCAAACTGTCATCAGATACTTTAAAACCGATGTCCCGGAAGAATACACTTTTTTCACTGCACCACATATTATCGCTAGTTCATCAATTCATCTTTTGGCACATGAACATTGATGTCCCTGTTGCAAAAGCAAAAGTGAAACATCATAACCGAACAGTACTAGCCCAAGAGAACGCAAACTCATTGAACTCGTTCGTCAACCTTCTGTCCTCCGGGGGTTGATGGAAAATCCCTCATATTAAGATTCTCATCGTTGGCTAATCGATCACGAAGTTGTACCACCTTCCCTCTATTCCGATCACCCACCCACCAACCCGCTCACTCTTCGACTGTAGCATGTGTGGTTCTGCCATCGACCGGCCAACCGAGCAAGTCTCATCACGCCGCAAATCGTTTAGATTTTCGATTAATAAATTCAACTCCAGCTCCGGCCGGCACTCACTGGTGTGTGGTGAAACCATGCGACGATCACCGAAGGAAAGTAGCACAAGTTCTGAATGCACAATCAGCTCCGCTATTTATAGGCCGAGCTGGTGTGCCGGGTGGGTGTTACTGTCCAATTCCGTCCACCGGCGTGTAGATTATTAAGTAATGATTGAATTAAATTTATCTGTTCAGGCACGCGGTTCATGACCTTCCAGTGTGCTACGAAGCGCACCGACTGACTATCGGACAATCCTACGAAGCGGAGACCTTCGTCAATCGCTTCTTCCTTCGTGAGTTCGTCTTACCACCCCCCAATAAAAAAAACAACAACAACCAGTCCATATCTGAATTATTCAGGTTCTAATCCGGTGACATTTGAGCCGGCTACCGCAGCCGAATTTTGTATAAAATGTAAAATTAGGCAAAGGAATTTTCCCAACCCCTAAAAGTTCATCAGCACACGTTTGCCGGAACGCGGCCTGCTGACGATGGGATGGACGGGGGCGAAGAATGGCCGCCGGGTCAGTGCCAGATGATGATAAATTATGTAAATCCATTACGCTAATGTCCTCCGGATTTCGCTGATGCTGCCGACGTCGTCGTCGTCGCTGTCTTCGTTTCACGGATGACATCGATTGAACATGCGGAACGTCTCCAACGGAACGTAGTTTGATTTTGCAATCGTTTATCTTTGCTATTGCTGATTTACGCTCGGTTGGTCGGTTTTTTTTTTGTGCAACTGCAGTCTTCTTTTCCCTTCAGGACATCAACCTAAATTGGCTTGACTGTTGGGACTCTTGTCTAACCACCGTATATTTTCCTTTTTGAACTTCAATTTGTCTAATCCAACAATGGTGGCAACTCACAGCTCCCCTGCATCCGACCTAGAACTTGAACAACCCACACACTCGTGTTTTCTGCTGTGGTTTTACCACTGCCACCTCTACAACCATGACGTTACTTCCTCTTTAATAATATCGATCGTAAAAATCGTGCAAATCTCTCACTCCCCAGACGCCTGCCGGTGTCTACTGCCACAGACAGCAGCTACAATCGAAGCAAAACCCGGCCGACTCGGCACGCAACTGCCGGTAGTAGGCTCGTCGTCTGATGGGTTTCCTTCGGCTCAGACACGACACGAATGGAGCACGAACCGGGGCCCGGTTAAATGGCCTAGGCCTAGACACCACCGAGGAAAACCTCAGCTGCTCCACTCTCGATTTTCCCCCCTTTGGATGCCAGCTGAGAAAGAGACGACGGGAGAGAGAGAGCGTTTATAGGCTTTCACTGTTCCAAACTGGGTTCCCACATCGGTACGATTATGATAATCATGCTATGGTTTTTTGGGAAGACACGTCGACTTCCCGACAAGGTTCTTAACTCGTATCAGAATAATCCACCGAAACACAACAAATTATGACGCCATTTCGCTAATCGAATGTTCTTTTCTCTTCGTTTGTTTCAGGTTCGTACCTCAACAACCGGTTTTCCGAACAGGCAGGTAAAGAGTCGAAAGGACTGCCACTTCGGGAGCCACTTTACGCGCGCTTTGCCGCCAATTAGTTCATAATTCAAAACGTTTTATGGAATGCATAAAATTTAATTAAAATTTCTCACATCTTCACATACTCACCTTTTTTGTCGTAGACGATAGGGGGGAGGGAAAAAAGGTACGGAATCGGCAAGGTTAGTCACGTTCTCGTTTCCGATTTATGAATAATAAATAAATTGGAGATTTTATACTTCGATGTGGGACTCCAGCCGGAAAAGTCAATTCTGAATTCTTCCCGTGGTAATTTTTTCCGAAGAATCCCGAACGGAAAACCGCAAAGTTCGGGGTCAAAATGTCAACGACTTTGGCCAAGAGTGCGTAATTAATTAAGCTGGCAACCCCTTTCACAAACGGACGGTTCCCTGATGCTGCTAGCATGTGATAATTTTTGAGTAATGTAGTTTTTTAAACAGGGTTAATTTTTCGGTTCGCTCACCCTCGTAATGGTGAATGGTGGCACAGGAATGACCGTCATCAAGCTGGACCTGGGGAAGGTATTCTGGCTGACAAGTTTACAAGCCATTTGGTCGAAAGTTTAGACACTTGGGTCATTTCGGTTGGCTAGCTCTTGATATTTTCGGGGCTCAATTGAATGAACTCCGTTGGAGGTGATTGAACACGGACGTAAATGTTGCTACGCTTGTTGCATATTTGACCCATAGCTGCAGCGTCTCTCTATAGTCCGGGACATGAGAAAAGTAAGGTTACCATGCCAAATCGTCCGATAACAGGTTTCTCAATATTTTTTTTTGTTACGTTAGAATACAGCCAACTAATCGATTTGACAATATATTTTATCACGAACAATTCAACTTTAACAGTTGATTGAGTTCTCAATAATTTCTATTGCCTACCGTAGAACACTGCACTAAAATTGATTACTCACTGCAGACACCTCAAAACACTATTTTACAAAAAAAAATTAATTGCTCAGAACCACACATTTGATACCTAATATGGTATGTCCCAAAAGAAAAATAACTTTATAATAACACTCACAGCTGGATCCTATCACTTTTAAATTGTACCATGTATTCTGGATTAACGGATGATAGATGCTTTCTCAATAACTTCCATTCTCTATCGCAGGAGCACTACACTAAACATTTTGCTTGCATTTCATATCAGAAATTTTCAGTACATTTTTTCACTATCCAGTTTCAAATCTGTCTTGAAACGTGTCCCATGGGTTATCCACAAGTGGTATTGAACGTTTGATGATCTGAAAGAAAGAAAAAAACTGGGTTAAAATCATTTTACGATCAGATATAACTCAATAACTCTTCACATATTTTTACCAAGAACAACTAACGATTGTAAGAATTATTTTTATTTTCTATCGTTCAACTCATAAATTGACTCCTCTTTCAGAAGATAGCTTTTATTTCCACTTTAGGAAAATCAGTTACCGAAGGCTACACATATCTAATTTGTGGCGAATTTTATTTCACTTGATCGAGTTCTCAATAATTTATTTCTCTGCCATTGTACATTACACCAAAATTTACCACTCACTACGGATGCCACCACCCATACCTAATATTTGATGTCCCGGAAGAAGCAAAACTCAATCACAGGCGTATCTAATCACATTGCAGCATGTAACCGGAATTATTGGAATGCCTATCCGTAAGCTGAATTGCACTATTGATCGTCCCGGAAGTAGAAAATAGTGGATTTCATTTTATGGTCAACTCAATAACACTTCACACACCACTGAAAAGTAAATTGGCCGCTCTTTCAAGAGAATATTGCTTTTATATTCTCATTGCACTTCAGGAAGAAAATAAACAGTTACTCCATACCATCGCATCATCCAGTTGCAAATCTTCTTTGAAATTTGTCACATGGTTTATCCGCAAGTTGTACTGCACTTTTGATGTCCTGAGAGATAAAAAAACTGGGTTAAAAGTATTTTACCATCAATTTCACACTAATTACTTGCACAAATTCTCAAAAAAAATTATTCTTTATTATTGAATACATAAATTAGCAGCTCTTTCAAGGGAAGCCTGCTTTTGTAATCACTTTACAGCTGTTACACCATTTCCCGAAAAAAAAATCAGTTACTGAAGGCTGCACACTCGGTACCTATTGTGTGATGTCCCGAAAGAGGACTTTCACTTCGGTTGAAGAAGTTCTCAATAATTTCTATTCCCTGCCATTAAACACTAAAATTGACTACTCACTACGGAAACCTTTACGATTATACTGCCCATAAACGCATAAGAGTCCTATGTGGATTTTTGTCGAAAATGAGTTATCCGTTGGATTGTATTCTGTATCACCACTGAATCACACTGCACAAATAAGATTACCGGGTTTGTTCAGAAAATATAAAAAAAAATACCAAAACATGGTTGTCCCATCCATTTGGCTCAATGGATGGGACAATCTTGAACAGCGTTTTTCTCGGCTTGCTGTTTTTCAACATGGAACTCTTATGCTGTTATGGGCAGTATATTGCATAGGAAAAAATGATTTCTTAGGACCATTAATTCGATACCCAATTTATGATGTTCCGGAAGCAAACAACATAACTGCATGTAATCTGATATGCCAGATGAAAGACAAGTTCTCAATAATTTCTATTCTTCCGTAGGAGCACTACACTTGACATATTTCGTGCATTTGAGGGTAGGTATGTAATTATCAAACAAAACAATCACTTCACAGCTATTTCACACTAACCAATTCTGCTTTGGAATATAAAGCTACAGAACAGCGTTGAACACCTAAATAAACAGATTTTTCATGAGACTAACCCTCACTTCAGCTCTTACATTATTTCACGAAAAATAATATGTGAGATACCATACATCCAATACCTAATTTGTGATGTCCTGGAAGAAAAAAGAAAGTTAATAACTAATTCGTACCACTTTACAATTTTATATCTGAATTAACCGATGACTAATAATTTCTATGTCCTGTCGTAGAAACACTACCCTTAAACGGGCTGTATTTTGCGTCGATATCCTTTATCTTGCATCTGATGTATAGTTAGAAATTATCAGTGTAAGTTGTTTCAGTAACTTCACAGTTTTTTCGCACTTTTCACTTTGTAATTTGTGCTCACTTGACCTAATCGTCACCATAACTGCACTTCTGATGTCCCGCAATAATAGTCGCAATCATTTTGCTGTCAAGTTATAGTTGACAGCAAAATGATTGCGACTATTCTTGCGGGAAGAATAATTACTCAACACATTTTCAGAGTTCACTTTGACAAATTGACGATTGAACTAATTCTCAATAATTTCTATTTCCTATCGTTGAACACCTAAATTGGCAGCTTTTTTTTAAGGAATCACATTTACAGCCGTTACACTATTTCACGAAAAAATAATCAGGTACTGGCAATCCATACATCCGGTACCCAGTTTGTGATGTCCCGAAAGAAAGAAACAGTTGTTAACTAGGTCGTACCATTTTACAGGAACGTTGTCTGAATTACCCGAATTACAGATTTCTCAATAATTTCTATTCACTGTCGTAGGAGCACTAAATTCAAACAACCTGTAATACCGACTTAACCGTCACCGGAACAGCACTTCTGATGTCCCGCACGAGTGATACTTGATCACAATAATTTTACGACCAATCACTGAGTTAGTCGTAAAATGCTTGTGATCAAGTAATAATCACTTCAAACATTTGCGGAGCATGACAATTGAACGAATTCTCAATTTTCAGTTAAAATTTGCGGAGCATGACAATTGAACGAATTCTCAATAATTTCTATTTCCTATCTACCTAAATTGGCAGCTTTTTCCAGAGATTGTAAAGGTAGCTGTTACCCTATTTCACGAAAAAAAATAATCAGGTACTGGGTAACCATACATCAGATACCTAGTTTGTGATGTCCCGGAAGAGATACAAAGGTGTAAACTAATTCGTACCACTACACAATTCTGTGTGTAGACACCTTTTTGTAGCAATTTGTTGTGGCGATACGATAGTAGATTTAGTTAATTTATGTATAGTAATACCACAATTGAACAATATTTTCTAAACAAAATTTTGCAAAATATTGCAAGCTGAACTCGAAAAAATGGTTTTGCGGTGTACATCATAACTAATAATCTACTGGATCAATCGTTTAAAAATTAGTACAGCTCTTATCTACATCATTTTCCAGGTAACTATTGGAGCTCTAATTTTATGCTCGATCTCTGAATTTTTCGTATCACTTTGAAGTCAGAAGTCCGATTTTAACTAAAAAAAATCGGTTAACATAATTGAAAAAATAATAACAATTTTGTAAAAAAGCAACCGTAATTACCTGGGCAATGATGCACAGAACTGTGCAAATTTTAGAACGATTCGGCCTTCTGCCGATTCACTGTCACTCAGCCAATTTTCAATACTTTGCAATGGAAATTGTGTAGAAATCAAATGAATAGACTAACACTCGTTGTTCCGGAGAAAAATTTTTGGAGGCGATTTTTTTCTGCACCGAAAACACACCAACCCTCCTACTCAATCGAACGAATTCTCAATAATTTCTATTTCTTATCGTTGTATGTGTCAATTTGATACACTTTCACAAAACTTGTCTGAATTATGGCCGATGGTTTCCAAACAACTCGGATTTTCTGCGGTTGAACTGGTTTTTTTCTGAATCAAACTATTTTACAACGAAACCAACATATTTTATGGAAATGCGTATGTTGCCTGAAAGCACACAATCGATACATAATTTTTGATGTCCTGAAAGAAAAAAATATGACAATTAGCTCACTGTGGCTTAGATAAACAACTTTTCGGCATGGCGGCTATAAATGACAAAAATGATCATTTCACACATTAAACGATTTCTCAATGATTTTTATTACCTGCCGTTGAACACCAAGATTGGCTGCTCTTTCAAGAGATTACGTTTCTAATCACTTCACAACTAAACTACACATTTTTCACTTAAAAAACTCCAACCGGTACTTCACTTCTGATGTCCCAGAAGAACAATCTTTTACAGCCATTTTACATACAACTCTAACCACTTCACAACACGTAGTTTTCGATGAAATTTATGACATTGTTGTACTCTACTTCAACTGAATAATATCTTTTAAAAATTGAATCAAATTCTTCCAAAAGACTACTTTTATTTGTGTGGCACCCGAAAAACTATAAATTAGAAAATGCAAACGATTTAATTTAACAGATTTAATTTCTGATGTCCCGGAAGTACAATTATCACTATTATTTCACACCCACTTACCCACTCAACAAAATGTTTTCCCAAGTTCTCAATAATATCTATTCTCTGATACTTACGTATACTCAAGCAGGTAGACCGCTTTGTATATGCATCTGATATCTTGTAAGAAATCACTAATTCAAGTGGTTTGAATTGCTCTGCAGTTACTTCGAGCTATATACTTTCAAATTCCTCTGCAATTTAAAGCCACATCTCATATCGCAACCATCACTGCACTTTTGATATTCTGGAAGAAAAAAAAAGAATTATTTTATAACCAGTAACTCAATACTATTCACTGTACACATTTTCGGGGTTCATCAAGACGAACGATTTCCGCAATAATTTTTATTTCCTATCGTTGAACACTTCTTCGAGTTTCGATATCATTTCACAACTAAGCCACGGTTTTTCCACGAAAAAAAAAACATCTGGAAACACTTCTGATGTCCTGGAAGAACAATCTATCACGGTCATTTCACAGGTAACACTATCCACTTTACAACAAAAAGTCCGTAGCTCTTAATAACATCTATTCTGACATTGTAGCACCCACTTTACCCCAACAGCCCTTCTCATAGACAGTCTTTATCTTGTGGTTGATGTATCGTAAGAGTTTAAAAAAAGGAATTTGTTTAAATCACTTTTCAGCTACCTGGCACTACTCAATTCAGTATCTCGTTGAAACTTAGTCCACCCGAACTAATCGTAACCGGTCCGCCAAACTTCTGATGTAAATGGGAAACCTCAATGGTCAAAACAAATTTCGGATTTGCACAAAAAATGATAATTTATAGCTACTACTCAAATATATGCCAAGTATATTTGTACTCTGTTGTATGCTCTTTCTTTCAACAAAATTATACAGTTGTTAATTTTCGGTTAATGAGTCATTTACCGTTCAAGCCTAGCTGCATCTAGAATTTTTTAACAATTTTAACCAATTCTCAATATTTTTATTTCCTACCATTCGTTCACTACAGTTGAATTCACATATTTCTCTGAGACAAAATCG
Source organism: Topomyia yanbarensis (assembly GCF_030247195.1). Classification (NCBI taxonomy): domain Eukaryota; kingdom Metazoa; phylum Arthropoda; class Insecta; order Diptera; family Culicidae; genus Topomyia; species Topomyia yanbarensis. The sequence goes on along the minus strand of NC_080670.1, from coordinate 27,845,735 downwards.
CGTCTGCTTCTAATCTCTAAAGAATTCACCAACGCAAATAGAATCATTACCCGGCTAAGCATCACTATTTCACAAAAGCTCACTACAACTGTAAAGCACGCGATCTGATCTCAATGGGTATTTAATATGTGATGTCCCGCAAGAAGCATCGTTCGAACTGTTATCTCACTTTTAACACCGACAACATCGCAGCAAGGTATTTATCTGCCGTTTGATAACCCAAAAGAAAGCAAATAGTTTCGATCACTTCAGTGGTAATTTAAAACTCATTTCAAGACAAATTTGCCTGTAGCTTGAGGCCACAATCGATCTAATCGCAACCGATGATTCCCTAACCTTAGTCGGTTTTCACAGTCAAGTCTAACTTCAGTAAATTCACTTCTACTGCATTCATTATGGTTGAAGGAATTCTCAATAATTTCCGTTCTCTGCCATTTAAACACTACTCTGTAATAAGTTTCTATTCCTTGCCAAAGGAAGACTACACTGATGATACTTTCTTTGTTATGTCCCGAAAAAAGTGTCTTCCTCACAATCATTTGGCCGGTTTTAAGCCAAAAACGACCTTGTACCATTGTGGAAAATCTGCCAACAAAAAAAACACCATCGCAACCAATGCAGCACTAGAAACACCAACATTATTTTTTTTTTGTAAACTAACACCAACTTTCCATCAAACCATTCACTTGACAGATTTTTCACAATGATACCTTGATTTCTGAATAATTTCAATGCCCTACCGTAAAAGCACTACACTGAACTAAACTTCTTAGCGAAAAAACACCAAACGGTTGTAATCACTTCACGGCTAAACACTGATTATTCAAACAAACAACTCACCACAACTTGTTATCCCACGAGCTGACGATATTCATCACTTGCATTTTGATGTCTCGTAAGAGAAAGTTCTGTGAATAAGGGCCTATTACAAACCATTTCGGTCGATTTGGAGACTAAATTCGATCGAACCGGAAGTCATGAGTTTCAAAATAGTCGTCTAATCGATTTCGATCACCCTTATTAATATTGTTGTGGGTTGTTTCCGAGCGGTCGGCGACCGAAAAATCGCTTAGGATCTAGGCATGTTAGAAAATACAGATTGAAAGCTGAGCCACCTTCATTTCGGAAGCAAAATCAGATAGCAAATTCCATTTGAACTAGCTTAGATAAACTTAAATTCCACATTCCCAATGTAGAAAGGTTATGGACCACAACTTAGAATGCTAAACCGCCGTGAAATACGCATCAGTATCAGACAAACAAACAACATCCCAAAAACGCTCAACAAAATGCATTTTAATGGTTCTATTTGTATCCAGCTCCGGTGGCTTGCAAAATTTTATTATGCACTTTTATAACTGTCTCTCCTTGTCCCGCCTTCCGTATGTGAATTCCCTCGTGTGCCAACGGAAGCCACATACGGCCCCGGTCCAGGACGCCGCCGAGCTGCCCTAGGCCAGGATTTTAATTTGATTACTCCCCTCCGACGAGACGACGGTCGGTGTCTCTGAATGTCCGGAAATTTTCATTTTCTAGCTCGCTACTCTCGCTTTCGGAAAAAAAAGCCAACCACATTTTGACAAGCCAAAGGCTTCCCCCGCTCGGGTGGCATTCGGTTTTTGTTCGGATCTCCGGAATGATGGTTTTTAATTTAAAAGGGCGCACCATAAAGTTTAATGAGCGCCGTCGATACGCTTGGGTACTAGACGACATACACGCGTCCGAAACAAACGATACGGGCACGGTCGTATATATTTGACTGGTCCTTGGCCCCTCTCTTTATCGGATCGGTGTATAGGAGATTCTGACTGCGATGCGATTTCTGTGGCTAAAACGAGCGAGTACTTTAAGAGACGTTGCGTTTTATGAACGACGAGTTCTGGTTGCTCCCTGAAGGACGATCGTGAGCACCGTAATTTCCGAAGCTGTTTGCTGCTTTATCTTCCCTGTGGGAATCCTGAAACCGGGCGCTTTGGATTATCGCTGCAGTATTGAATTTGTTTGTTTTTTTTCTAACGGGACATCAAATTCAACGTAGCAAATTGGATTCCCTCGTTTCGGGTATCTAATAAAAGTGCAGTGTCTAATTTGCGATGTAATTGTTGGAAAAGGTAAGTACAATTTTGTCATTCTGTCAATTTTGTTAACTGTCAATTCAGTCAACTGTCAATTTTGTCAACTCTGTCAACCCAGTCAACCACGAAATGGTTGTCCGACACGCCAATATGAAAATTCCCGACCCGAAATTGATCACCAATCACAGAAAGAGCACCATTGCCCTTTTCCCGCGGATCATCTTCCGCTTCCTAATGAGGGCCAATAACAATTTGCGCTCCGATGCTGGTGTTTGTTAATCACCTCATTTGTGCCGTACTCGATAATGTGTGTAGCAATTTTTCCCGCGTCGTGTTCCAACTGTGTCGAAGGAAAACCCACACGCTCACAAAACGAATCGAATCGAGCGGACGGAGCGATTTAATTATCTCGTTTAAACGGGCTTCCATCCATACGTACCACCTTTGGCCTTTCCGGTGAAAGTCCCCCCGGCCGGAGTAGCAGCAGAACAAACAGCTTCAAGATGTTATTGTTTTATTTTTATACCCGTACCGGTGCTTGTTTCCTGTGGAGTAAAAGGAACCCGATCCCAGTCAGTATGACTCGTAAAATAATTGAATTTATCCGCTCGGAACTAATGACTCTCTGCGATGCACCTCCATGGGAAGGCACCTCCAAATGGACCGGACCGTATGTGAGAGCGCGCGTGTGTGTGTATGTTGAGGGAGATGTCCTAAAGTGCCACACCAGCATAATAAGGATCATTCAATTAATTCGAGCGTAAGTTGGGTTAATGTGGCAGCGCTTGAACGGGGCGCCGCAGGTCGACGGAGATATGAAATTGAATTTCACATTACGGTGACAGGTTCGAGAACTACGTAGGAGATGCGAGGATGTGGAGGAATGGTTCGCGGAAAATGTGCAGGATTATCTGCCAGACAGACATGGGTGTCATTAAATTTAATTCTTCTAACCGAAACTGTATGTGGCAGCGATATTCTTTCAACAATGAATTCGGAAAAAAGTAGGATTTGCTGAATGGGTTCCTATGAGAGATCAGACGGATCAGACATTCTTTGAAAAAGGCTTTTTTGGAGTTTCAGTAATTGTGGTTTCCCCAAAAGCATTATCTGAATTACATTGGCCATTTCTCTAATTTTTGAAATTATACTCCTCAGCTTAGGCAACCCATCGCTTCGAATTTATCAGTCCAGCCCCCATTTCAGTTCATTACCAGCATTTTATAGCCCGAAGAAAAGCGATTAAAATTTGTTGATTGCAGTGAAAATTTTAACTATCAGCCATTAAAAGTCTTCAATTTCTTCATTCTACGCGCGACGGGCAGGATCAGCCGACGAACTGAGTGAGTGGGCGCTAATACCGAAGCTCTTTATCGCTGAAATACTACAACTTATTTCTCTCGTGCAGCAACACCCCACCGACTTCCGTGGCGGGAGCAGGAAACAAAAGTATTGAAATTTTCTCACAGCTCATTAATACTTGCTAAAGCTTCGGCGTAGTGCCTGCAGCCGAATGAAACACCTTCAACATCCCGGCTCTTCCCCTTGGGAGGGGGTCATTCCGTTCTGAGCTGCTACACGATCGGTCGGTCGATGGAAAACTCGAACCAGAAATAAAAATTTACAACTTTTAATTGGAAATTACTGAGCATCTTCTTTTGTTATTCCTGGAAGGGGAGGCGGGGGGGGGGGGGGTTGAAAAGCGCCACCGGCGTGGCATTCAACCGATGTCCGGGGATACCCGCGGAAATTCGATGAATATCACTGGTCTGAGCGGATCCACTTTGCTCATTCTCCGAACTTTATTTTAGGACGCGATGGAGGAAGGACAAAATTTATAGGAAATCCATTAAATTAATTGAACGTTATTCATCTATCTTTTCGACGTGGAAGCGGCGAGGTGGTTTGGGACGAGGGACGAGGAAAGTCAATTGTCGTTTTTTGCATTTCTTCTTTTCCCAAAGCATATGTGCGATATTCTAGTTAAAGAACTTTTAAATAGCAAATTAATTAGTTTTCTTTCGAGACATCAGTGTTGATGTAGCATTGGCCATGTCTCCGATCAATCTGATTAATATTGTGGTTGCTTCTGTCCACTGTTTTGTGTGGTATGCGGAAGTGTGTGGTGATATTTGTTTCCTTTCGGGACATCAAAAGTGTGATGGTCGTAGCGTAATCAAATGGTGACTTATTTTTTTGTACAAAATGTTGTACAAGTTTGTGACGTATTAAATTTAATTTAGTGTGATATGGATTAGGAAATGAAAAATATTGAGATTTTTTTTCTTTTCAGCGTTGCAGTACGGAAGAAGTGTGAAACCAACATGTTCGTGCGTAACTAAAATTGTATCTGCTCACCACTACTGGTGGACGTGACTGCCGTAAAAAACATCTTTCATCGAGGACCAAACTGCCGCAGCAATAATGGACATGTTTCTGAAGACAACTTGATAAAAGTGACCGCAGTTCGTGGGAAACCCTCTTAATCCTCAGCTGATAGCGTTCCGTTTTTGGAGCTGGCGTCAAACCGGCGTTAGTTTAGTTCTGACACTAAGTTAGTGTCGGATTCTGATGAGACGAAGTCGCAACGCAAATTTGATTACTTATTTTATCCAATTTAGGTGATATCAATTAGGAAATGGAAAATATTGAGAATATTTTAAATTATTGTTCCAGTAAGAATACGGAAGGAAATAGAAATTATTGAGAATTACAATTGAATGTTTGTTTTTATTCCTAGTTTTCTGTATGACACTGTTGTATGAATGGGCAAGGTTCAATTTGTTTGCAGTAGTTATTTCCTAAAATAGTGATCTACAGTAGTGCCAAATGTGAAAGTGAGTGTTAAGTCCCCCAGTGAAAAAATCAAGCTCTACATCAACAGATGCAGTAATTAAGATCCAAAAATTAACCCATTAAATGCTGATTTAACTTACTATCATCGTCAACTGCCAAAGCATCAAAATTTTCGCTAAATGACACCGGTTCGGCGTATCAAATCCCATTCCGAATGCCCACCTCGTAAATGCATCAATCCTCGGATTCCGATCCGATGATAATCTCCTTCTTTCGCCAAAACGGAATCAATTCACCGATCCGAAGGCCAGTAGCTTACTGTCAATCAAATCCACCCACGGATGACGGATTTGTCACCCATTGTCCCATTGTCAGTTTTATTTAACTTATTTTCCGGCCGTCCTGTGCGTCTGCTGTGTGTGACTGACTCCGGACCGGATGCGGTCATGGATTAGCAGGTCAGCACGCGTCGCACAAAAAACGAATTTTTCGCAAATCCGGATGACGGCGGACAGAACAAAAAAATCATACGCCGGCTCACACATGTAGCAAAACATCGCAAATCAATTTCTGCTTGATTAAATATATTTCCATATCAATTAATTAAATCTATATCCACTATAAGCGGAGTTGATGTCGAGAACCCCGGCCCGCGGCGATTTCGGCTCGTGCCTTTTGACTCGTTCAAGTGTGGTGGTCGGTTGGTCTCATTTCGGGTATTGGCTGCCAACTGTTGGAAGGGTCTGAATACTGGGATTCGTAGAGCACCGAATTTATATTCTGGAATCAATCAACCAGAAACGGTTTCGATATAGAGTCCGGTTTATTTCCTTCGATTGAGTATGTGTGTGTGTGTGTGGGTTTGTTGGTCCTTTTTGTTGCTGCATCTCGCGCTCGGAAAAGGCTCCGGCCGGCTGCTGGAATTTTGTGAAGAAGCGGAACGAATCGAACGGTAAAGAGCATCATAAGTGCCCACCAGTTGGAGTTGGAATCTATTTTCGCGTCTGGTCGGCCGGTTTTGTGACTAACGTTCTTATTTATTTGAACTGGCGAGAGGGTAGAGCGTAGTTGGATCGTCTCGATTGAGAGGCCCACTGGGAAAACGAGCAGGTATGGTATTGGCATGGCTGAAGGGGATGTATGAGGTAGTCTAACACAGTACCGAACAGGTTATGCAATATGCATCCATCATTAATCCTTTTAATTTTCCCTGTTGGAAGCCTGCAAGGGAACGAATGCATCCTCGAGTGTGAAAGTTACGGAATGATTCATAATCAGCATACACTCTTTAAATTGTGGAATGACTGATGGTCGATGAGGAACGTTTGGCAAGGAATTTAAGCGTTGTTGGACTTGGAGCTCCATAAA
>NC_080670.1:27813996-27838996 GCF_030247195.1 Topomyia yanbarensis | reverse complement strand
TCATAATCCACATCCAGAATGCATAATCGAAATCCAAGAACTACAGTTAGAAACCAGATTCAGAATAAAATAGTCGGATTTCAGAGAAATTGCAATACCTTTCTATTGAGAAAGGCAAAAAAAGAATCCTCAATTAGAATACACAATCAACATCCAGGATCAGAATAAACAACCCCTATGATCGGAATCCACCACTTGAATCGAGAAACCAATCAGAATCCATATTCAGAATCCACGATCAGAATCCACAATCTAAGTTCACTATCTAACTCCATAATCAGAATCTAGAAATCTGAATCAACAATAAAATCCTTAATCTGAATCCATAATCAGAATCCAAAAACCACATCGAGAATCCACAATCAGAACCTACATTCAGAGACCACAATCTCGATCCCCAATGAGAATCCTGAAACTACAACCAGAATGCCAGAAAAGAATCCTCAAAAATAATCCACAATCAGAATCAAGAAACAACTATAAAAATATACAATCAGAATCCGCATCTAGAATCCACAATCAGCATCCAGGAACCACAGTCAGATACCAGATTCAGAATCCAAGAAAAGAATCCACAATCAGAATCTAAAATCAAAATCCGCTATCGGAATCCACAATCTGAATCACCAATCAGAATCCACAAACAAAATCAGCAGTCGGAATCTTCAATAAAAATTCCTAATCTGATTCCACAAACAGAATCCAAAAACCACAATCAGATTCCGCAATCAGAATCCACATACAGAATGCACAATGTAAATCAACAGTCAGACTCCAGAAGCCACAGTCTGAATCCAGGGGCGACATTATGGAACTAGAGGTATGCGCCGTCGCGCCACGCCTCCGATTTCAGGTGAAAATTGTCGGCGCGCTGATCATTTTTTAACCTGAAATCGACGGCGTGGCCGGCGGCGCACACCTCTATATGAAACCATTTCAAATCGATTTTTTGTATACAAGCTTGCATACAATAAAGGACTAAAAGAATCCACAATCAGAATCCACAATCTGTATTTAAAGCCTGAATCCATAACAAGAATTCAGAAACCACACCCAGAATCGCTCATCAAAATCTACAAACGAAACCAACTATCTGAATCCTCAATCAGAATCCAGCATCATAATCGTAAATCAGTAACCAGAATCAGACTTCGCAATCGAAGTCCAGAATTAAAACCCAGTATCAGAATCCATTTCACAAACGTAGTCCACCGTCTGAATCCACCTCGAGATCAGCATGATGTACCCTACAAGAATAAAACGCTTCAAGCGCACTCCAAGGACGACTCCGCCTGTAGATCCAGACACGGAATCTTCGTTTTCATCTGTGGCATAAATCGCGCGTAGATAGACTACAGCAGTGCAAGGCTCTTTGCTGCCGTCGACAAAGATATGCAGATACATTTCGTATGGGCCGCACCACTACTGACAACGCTAGTTGGTTTGATCGCTTACTAATTCCTAATCTTCAGATGTTCAGAAGCATAATTTTGCTGTGCACGGTAAACTAATCGGTAACTCGTCCCTCAATGCGGTAGAGAATCGGAGAATATCATCATCCAGGGCTCATAGAAATTGGAGAACTCGTTCCGATCCTTTTGCGTTTTCTGAAATCAGCACATACTGGCAACTGGGAACCGAACGCGACAGCGCCCGGCAACGGCGGTGTAACGATCGACGGCCATGAATTCGTGGTAGTCGACGAACAATGATAACTGCGAAGGCGTATTATCAATGGAAGTCGTGTCTATTACGGACTCCAGAGGCACCTGCGTTCGAGCAGACTTAGCTTCTCTACGAAGTGTACCCTGTGCAAAACACTAGTAAGACCGGGATGGTCTCTATGAGTAGAAGACGTGGACAATGCTTGAGGAAGACTTGTGAGCACTCCCAGTGTTAAGATCAATATCAGGTGGAGTACAGAAGGACGGAGTCCAACAGGTAGTCAAATCTGGACGAATACGGCGGGATTTACGAGCATACATTCCAAGGACGGCTTAGTCTGTAGCCCTAGGCGCGCAAATCAACACCAGTTCTAGTGATAGATGTAGATAGACTACAGTAGTGCGTGACTCATCACGAGAAAGGGGCCCATAGAAATTGGAGAATCCTGTTGCGTTTTCTAGACTCAGCACTGGCATGCGGAACTGTACACGACAGAGCCCCAAAGCAGGATAACGATCAAAGGGCCATGAGTTCGTGGTAGTCGATGACTTAGCTTCTCTACGAAGTGTACCCTGTACAAAACTCTAGTGAAACTGGCGCTGGTCTGTATGAGCAGGAGACGTGGACAATGCTTGAGGAAGACTTGCGAGCATTTCGGGTGTTAAGAACCATCTTTGGTGGAGTGAAAAAGGACGGAGTCTATAGGTGGTCAAATCTGGGCGAATACGTTGAAACTTGCGAGGATACCTGGCAACTGTGCTTCGAAAACGATGTTCTATGAGAATTTGGTTGAAACAAGGCTACAAGGGGTGCAACGTACGACAAGGTTAGACTAAGTGGCGCAAGACCTAAGGAATACAAGGTGCCCGTAGGATTGGGGAAAAGAAACCATGATCCGAGAATGTTGGAGTTTCGCCATCTGACTCTGCTCATCGATGTGTTACTTGCGGGTAAGGTCGTCCAATCGCTCTGCTTGGTTGTTATTCCGTCTGGCGTAGTGAAGATGTTTCATCATCGACAGCTAGCGATTCCTCGTTCTGTTCTTACTGCAGAAATTCTATTTGTTGAGTTACATGGTTTCGCTGATTTATTGCAGCGTACTTATGGCGATTGTATCTTCATCAGCTACGGCTTCGGCTCTCGTCATGCTTGATGCTTGCTAAGTCTCACCTCCCTAAGAAAATCGGCGATCTACGCTTGCTGGACTGAAGCTATGCGCAGTGCTTCTTCTACTGACCCTTCAGAAAACAGGTTGTAGACTATCTGGAAATCCAATGTCCGATCCAGCGGTGGTGAGTGATTCGACGATCACTCTCCACTGAATTTCTGGTCAGCATCGATCGTGGAACAGTTTTGTATGCAACGTTTTGCGGAGCGATCCAAAGACACCCTTAATCTGCGACTTGTCTTCACATTCCCACCGTAGATAATCACGTTGACTACATCTCACCTAGTCTTTCACCGGTCATCGATGGTTTAATAAAACTAAGAGGCAGCATGCCTTCGAATACAGAGCTTGAACGTCGAAAGATATCAGTATTATCAGCCGTCGGTACGATATGTGTCGTTACTGGATTCAGGAATACCTCGAAGGTTGCACAACGCTCTTAGAAGTCTCGTCCACTGTCGACGAAACCTTATTCGGTAGATCCAATTCGCTGAATTTCGAAATGCTTCAAACCTAACCTCCAATCGACAAAAACTCCTCACTTCAACATAACAATACATTGGATGATCAGCGGCTCGTCAGCGTTGGTAATGGGCTATTTTGAAGGAGTCACCCATTTACAGACATTCTTGTAAGGTTCACTTCTAACTCTCACATCCATTAGCAGCTTTTCATCGTCGCCGCTACTGGAATGTCGACAGCAGCAAGAAGACTTGTGTAGCAGTTAACAAATGCGTCACATGTTTCCAGAACAAAACAGCCAATATTAACAGTTTGTGGCCAAGTATCTGCTGTTAGGCCACATGAAGCTTGTGGATCCAGTCGACAACTATCCGCTGTAGTATTTAAAGCGGACAGAAACAACCACGAAGCTGCGAGTGGTGTTCGACGCTTCCTGCAAAACTCCACTTCGGTTTTCCCATCATCTACAACCTCCTCGCATCCAGGAATCTACCAAGGCAACGATAGATAGTCACCTATAACTAATGATGCGTCTATCCACTGAAACCTTCATCGCAGCGCAACGGCGGTTCTTTGTCACTTGGAGATATTATCTGAATCCAGAATCAGAATCTAGAATCGAAATCCAGAACTATAAGCCAGAATTAGACTCCGGAATCAGAATCCCAAATTGAAGTTCAAAGTCAGAACCTACAGCCAGAATATCTTTTCTTGGGACGTAAGAATCGTCTCTCGCAGCGAGAATATCTGCTCATCTAAACATACTATTCTGTTTACCACTCTCTAACAGATTCTGCGCCCAGAAGTGGGACGGATCCTCCCTAGTGCTGGGAACCATGTACTCGTACGACATTTTCGCCGCGATGCCCTGCTGCACTGAACGATTGAAGGTAATATCTCTCCAGCCTACGGTCGCGGCAACGCGCCAAATCTCTCTAAATCTGTTCTTTCTCTCGCTCTGTACCATTTTCTCTACAGTGCAACAACTGTTTCAAGCTGCTGCTGCATCCGCACCAGCGGTTAAACTTCTACAGCGACTACAGCCACAGCGTGTCCTGTCCGTACTGTCACGCCCAGGATACGCACTTCGTGAAGCCGTTGGCCTACTGCTACACCAAGCAGCCGATGCAGTTATTCCAGCAGTGGCCATAACATGAGGCCCCGTTGGAGTCCCCTAAGGTGGTGGTAGATCCCCAGTTTACCGCCTCCGCCAGTACCAGTCGAAGCAACAGCACCTCCTCGGCATCGCCGTCCTGTTCGTCGTCAACGGCGACCACGACCACGAACACGACGACCTCCTCCGCCAGCCAGGACTCGGCGATGAACTCGTTCATCCAGGAGCTGCGCAATATCAGCAGTTCCAGCAGTGCCAGCAGCAACAGCAGCTTCGATTCGGGCTTCTCCGCATCATTCGCCGGAGGGGACTCCAACGGCGGCAGTGGCCGGGCCACTGCCCTCAATCACCAACAGCAGCAACAACAACAGCAACAGAACATCATCTGGGGAAATAAGTCACTCTGGGGTAGACCACCCCCGAGCCCATCACCCTCAGCAAAGACATCATCCACACCGGCGACGGAATCGTCAAATATCAACGGTAACAACAGTATGTACGCTAGCAAAGATCCCCAATCCTCCTCCTCGACCTGGAACACGACGGCCAGTCCGTCGCTTCCATCCCAGTCCCAATCGCCCCCCTTTCCGCAAAGTATTTGGGAAAACTCAGCTACGAATGCAACCGAATCGCTGGCACTGACCGGTCCCGGGTCTGCCGCCTCCCTCGGTTCCATCTGGATGATTCCGGAATCGTCCTCCCGAAGCGTTTGGGGCGAACCCCCTTCGAAGCCAAATTCGCAGCTGCTGCGACCGGCTGAGATAGGGTCCAGTAGCGTCAGCAGCAGCAGTAGCAACACAGGCGGCGGCGGTGCAGTCGGTATCGGCTGTGGCAGCAAACTTAGCTCCCTGTGGGCACCGAACGCAGCCATCGCGCCGGCGGTTACTGCTTCTGCTGCGTCCGGGAATGTTTTGAAATCGCTCCGACTGGCTGGTACGGTGGGTGCCGGTGGTGGCCCTAGCTCCAGCTTCGGTCTCGGTGGTTTGACCACGACTCCGACTGGTGGCGGCGGCGGCGGCGGCGGTGCAGCCACTTCCAGCTTGCAGCTGTTTTCGGACGAGTTTCTCAGTTATCTAAATATCAACAATTAGAGCAATTTTTATCTTGTTATTTAGTTCATTGCGTTTTTATTATTTTTTTCGGGTTTTTTTGTCTTAGTTTGCAATTTATTATTTTTTGATGTTTATAAATATATTTTTCGGTTACTCGTTTATATTCGCAAAGTGTTTTATTCGGACTATTGCCGTGTTGTGTAGATGTTTTTTTTCGGGCCCATTAGCCCTCGTATCTATACATATAAATATATACATTATAAATATTGTATGAAACAAAAGAAGAAAAGAAAACATTTTTTTATTCGATAAGACCTAGCAGTAAGGACAAAACAATGGTATCTCACTTAAAGCAAAACAAAAAATTATCCTTTAAGGCTCTTTTCGTTCCAAATCGTGGTGAGTTATGAATGACACATGACAAACAAAACAAAAAAAAACACAAAAAGTGTAAACAAAGTTTGGTTTTCTCCTTGTACTAAAAGCTTACATACAAACCTCTGGGAAAACTAGCGATGGGCGGCAGTTTTGTGAGGTTAGGAATTGCGTATCGACAAATGCACTACAATCAATCAATCAAAAGAAGAAAAAAACCCAAAGCAAGCCATGAAATAAGCAAAACAAAAGCAAAGCGGCGGTATTGAGAGGCGCGCGTCAAAGTGTGAAGCAAAAAAATGAAAAATAAAAACAATTCAAATCAGGTATAATTCTAGCTCCTCCGCCGAGGGCGGATCATTTTAGGCTTAAGTCATCACTGAACTGTAGGATGTGTAAACTGTAAACAGTGAACAGCAAACAACAACAACAACAAGCAAAACAAACCTATTATTAATCGTCTTAGAAGTTTATTACCCCTAAATATATATAGATATACGAGATGGAGGTTAGTTTTTCGAACCTGTACATATAGGCCCAGATGCAAAAGTGAACGATTAGAAAGCAATATGGATGAGTGCGGGAAAGAGTGCGAATGCCAATTTACATAGACAGGTGCGTACGTGTTGAGTGTGTTAGTGCGTTTCGGTCGTTACTTTGATCTGTACTTTTTTACTGGCAACAAATGTGAGCGAAAACTAACGGTTTAAGGGACTGATTCAAAAGAAGAAGAAAAAAGAAAACAAACAAAACAAAAAATAAACAAGCGACTTGTGATTAATCGAAACTTTAACCGATACGACTGAGACTGTGAATGATATGGACGCGGACGCGGATTCGGGAGTTTCTAAAACTCGCTATTTTTTTCGAAAACGGTCAAATTAGAGAAGAGGCAAGTATTTTTTGAGTATTGTTTTCGGGAATATACACATTGGCTAGGAGAGGCAGGCAGGAGAAGAAATTTTACAATCACAAAACATTTTCGTACTGAATAGGAAGAGGCAAACTTTTGGATGAACTTTTTTCATTTTTTCTGGTTGGTTTCAGGGAGAACGCTAAAAGAAAATGGTTAAAAGAGAGGAATTTTACTATGTACTAAAAGCGTGTTAAAGCCTGCACGAGGGTTATTTGTCAAAATTTGATCTCGAGGGATGCGTGCGTGGATGACGGGTGGACGAATCAGATTCAAACTAATGACAGTTTTGAGATCGAGTATTTTGGGGTAGACCGTTTGACACTAATTTCACACTAGTGTGACCTGGAAAAAAGATGTATCCAAACAAGAACGAAATTGAACAAATCCCCATTAAAAACACGTCAAATTTCTGCTCGTTTGTAATACAACCAGTTCATCTTGGTGAGTCCCTACACTTTATCACAGTTGTGCCACAATTTTATCGAACTAAAGCCCCTGGCAGCAAAGTTATTGCCGGCATACTTTCACAAATTTTTAGTTGCATCCCAACGCTTCTTCAACCCAACCAGTGTTGCCACATATACCAATGTATCAGTTCTTTCTCCATCAAAATAGTAATAGAGATCACCAATTCACTAGTTCGAAAATTGTACCAAATCTCAAAAATAACATAGTCTATAGAATATACCAGTACCGTCTTTACGCACTTTGGATGGATATAAAACCATTCGACGTGTATGAAATCCTTGTTTGGCAAGCGATCTGCAGATGTGGCAGAACTAATGCAGTCTTTCCTCACATGTTAGAACGTCAACGGATAAATCTACAACGGGCGAATACCTCCTAAAGTGACTTCTACACTTCCTAAGATCTCACAAAGAGCTGAAACTGTTTCGGTCGGATCATGTTGTTGGGCTGTCATGAAGGCAACGTTCGTCAAATTCAAAAAAATATTCAAAAATGTACTTATGAAAGTGTGGTTGAAAATACACAAATCAGCCGTACCATTGCTCCAAACCTCGTTGAAGAGCCAAGTCGAAACAACTGCTTTTACAGAATATTTGAAAAATATAGATTCTAAAATAAAATTTTTAAATAAAAAATGAGAGTTCCTTTCTTTAAATTCAAAACCTCACGAGCAAATAATGAACACAAAGGCATATCATGCGACACGGTGACATACACTCGACGCGTTTTCTATTCCATCTATTTTGCATGATTGGTATTGCAATTAATTGTTCCGCTCGTATTGATAGGCTCGAGTAATCTTGATGTTTTGCTTTAAAATCAATTTTAAACAAACTAAACCCATTTTGTCTACAAACAACAAAATTTTCAAACAGTAGTATCTATTGATTTTAGATAAGATTTACTCATAAAAACAAGTAAGCCTAATAAATGTGACTATTACCTTTCATTTGAGCACTAAATGTTACAAGTATCAGCTCTAGCACTGAACTTACTGCAATTAGTCTGATTGGATTCCTATGGAGCAGTGCTGCCAGGGACAGTTTACGTTGACGACGAAAACTAAAATTGTCATATATATTCGTTAATTTTCAATATTATTGAAAGCTGATAACGCCTATCAATTGACGATATTTTCCACGCAATTAGATTATATTATATATTCTCTATGAATTGTATTGAGCATTGGAAAGTATAAATTGAGCAGCTTCTAGAACTGTGAGGAAAGCACCGATCTTTATGAAAGCCGGTTTTTCGTATTTCTTAACTTCATTGTTTTCAAGAAAAAATAATTTTGAAACCCTATATGCACCAGAAAGAAAGTTATACATCATGGGGTTAATTGTGCCGCTGGTATTAATAGCCTCGAGTAATTTTGAGGCTTACTTTAAAAGCAATTTTAAGCAACTTTTTCGTAACAATTAAAGTATTTAGCACTTCGTCTTTCGATTGGTGAAAACGCAAGTTATTGTTTTATTTAAATTCGTGTTTTGGTCTCTTTCCGCGCCGACATCAGAGAGGCGACTGCACAATCTGAACCCGAGGAATCACATGAATTGGGGCCGCCGGTTTTCCGTCTCACGTAGAAAGACGAGACCGCGAAAATTTTTTTGATCTCAAAAATCTTAACGACCTTCTGCTGAGAAAGAGCCAGGATTGCCACTCTCAACACACTGTCGATTGATTTCAAGGGTTGCAATATTCGGCCATCTGTAAGCGAAGTCGCATATTGATTGAAACAAAAAAAATGTGGGTGTTGGTCAATGTTAAAAGTCGACTCCCTTCAATTTCATCATATCAGGAATAAGTTTTGCTAATCTGGTGAACGTTCAAATAGGGAACGTTCAACTCATGCTATTCTATCATTCCTCCCTTCCTTGGTCGAGGCACTTTTTATCCTCAAACCACATTTTACAACTGTGAAGGTTAGATTACGACATCTGGGGAGGGGTCTGCTTTGAAATCTTGGGTAAAGTATGTCGGATAAAATATCGCCATTTTCAAACATTTCGCTACTTTTTTTGTTTCGATCTAGACAACTTGAAACTGATCTAGACTAGTTCTATCTTTTGATAGAAGCGTCCTAGCGAACAACTTCGTTCGACAAAATTGTTTATTTTGGTATTTCCAATACATGCTCCGAAGATACTAATACTCGAAAAAGTATGTAGATGGCGCTGTGTCGTAATACATCACAAATACTTTTCAAAATGAATGTTTACAATCATAAATATTGAAGCAAAAACATTCTATCGTTTTCTTGAACGGAGTTATTTATTTTCACATTTTTAACGAATTATTGACACCTATGTTCCATAACCTATGTAGTGCGCCATCTACATATAAAAAATTCTACTTTCGACGAGGAAAGTCTCAGGGGCTCTAAGTATGTATCATGGAGGTATGGTGTCTTCAATAAAGTAGCTTGAATAACAATGAAGTTATGATCTAGATAAGTTTAAACTGATCTAGATCAGTTTTATCTTTTGACAAAAGCTTCCTCGCAAAAAAAAACTTTCTTCAGCAAAGTTGTTTGTTTTGATATTTTCGGTATATGCTTCAATGATACTTATAGTCTAAAATGTATGTAGATAGCGCGTTGCATGACATTCCATCAATTTAATTTTCAGGAGCATTCTGCGTAAAATCTTGCACAGCACCATCTTCAAAGGTTATAGAGTATACATACCTTCAATAATATGTCAAAAATACTAGAACAAACAACTTTGCCGAAGAAAGGTCATCCCTAGATCAGCTGCTGTTTATTTGGGTAATAACCGAAATTGTCAGAGTGATGGTGAACTCTTCAAAATTTACTTTCCCAAAGGTCACTGCAGCGCACCTAGGTCGGAGTCTAGCTTACATACCGATGATATTTTTTTAAAACAGCTTTTCAATGTTGGTCACATTTCACCTGTTTATGAGTAAAATTCAGATAATATTCCAATGTACGGCTTTCAACCCTCGCGCCCATTGGTTGCTTCTCTTTCTCTCCCGTACACACTCCGCGTCAAGCACTGCTGTAATTCGATTATCCGATGAAGCTTTAAAATAGACATTTTTTATTGATTTTTGACATTTTACTTAAACTAGACAAGGCTACTGAGTCGGTGTTCGTTCTTTTGTAGGTAAAGAACGAAAATATTAGTGGGTTAATTTACGCAAAAAATTAATATTTCAACACAACGCAAAAATCGACAAACAATCAGAGCGTTTGTTTGTCAAGCTTTCATAAATATACATTTTGTGTGATCTACACTGAAAATTCTTACTTCACCATACAGTGTAGTATCCGTTTTATTTTAAATAAAGTCAACGTTCTCAGTATAAAGTCAAGATTTTTTTTGCTTAATTGCCAAGGCGAACCAGGGTCATTTTCTCAAACAACTTCCGGATACAGGACGGCATCGCAATCGGCCAATACGAGTTGTGATCGGAGGCTGTTTTTTTGGTTTTGGAATGGCGATGACTCCTCTTTATTGCCTTCAATCATATTACCCTGAACGAACTTGAGGATTCACAGAGTTAGGCAGATTTTTCAATAAGTTAAACTTGGTTCTGTCTGTCCCTGGGGCGTTAATGCTGTGTGAAAAGATGGCAAGTGGGAAATTCTTCATCCAAAACAGTGTTAGTCTAGAAAATCTTTTTACCATCTGTGATATATAAAACAGAAAAAGAATCTATGAAAACCTGTGTGCAAATCTGTTAAATTTTCATAAAAATCCCAAAAATCTGTCATTTGTGAAAAGGAATCTGCGAAAAAAATTGATAAATGAATTTGTGACATTACAGAAAAATCGTAGAAATTGGTAACCCTGCTTGAGGATTCACAGTATAATTTGATACATTGTAGCCCTAGGCCGTTATTGTTGCGCATAAAGTTTGAAAATGTGAAATCCTTCATCCAACACCGTGTATTCGTTCTCGATATGTTTTCTGAGCTGTAGCATGTTTTGGGCAGACCATTTTTGTGAATTCGAATATCCAGCGGTTTGAATATTCTTCACTTTCGGCTAAGCTTGCATCAATCCGTACTTAAGAGAGCGCCTTTCGATGTATCCTTTGAAAAACCGTCGACGAACCGGCGTGAGTAATTCCGTTTTTTGCTTCGATAAGGGTCAACTTTCATACTGAACTTGTCGCAAATATTTATTATGTTGTTGAAAATTGATTATCATCCTACAAACAGCCCACCATCATGTACCGTGTGCGTGGAATTCTTCCAGAAACAGTCATGCTCCGGGAAGTATTTCAATCACGCCGGAGATAGTTCGGTGTCCTCATTATGGACCTATCAAAAAATATAATTAGTAGCAATGCTTAGAATGACTGGAGATGAATCTGCTTCGACCCAATTGTCGGGGCGAACCGGGATCATTTTTCCGAACAACTTCCGGTTACAGGGCAGTATATCAGTCGACCGATACGAGTTGTGATCGGAGGTTGTTTATTGTTGGTTTTAAAACGGCGATCACCCTCACTTGTAGCTTCTAGCCGCAGGGGGGCTCTGTTACCCTCAACGAACTTGAGAATTCGCAGAGTTGGACAGATTTTTCAATAAGTTCAATTTGATTCTAGCTGGCCTTGGGGCGTTATTTTTGATAGCTTCTCAATTTTCATACTGAGTTGCTGCAAAGATCTGGTATTGTCGAAAACCGATTATCGTCTAAGATATAGGCCCATCCTGTACAGTACCGTATGCTTATCATGCCGGGGACAGTTTGGTGCCGTAGGAGGAATGTAATTAGGAGCAGTTGAGAAATGTTGGCCGTTGGTTTTGGCCTCACAAGAGACCACTTCAAAGCTTCACTACCTGATGTGGGATACGAAGGAAGGAAGGGTCATTGTTCAGTCAACTGCTTCAAGAATGTTCTTACGGTTGGTAGAAGAGCAACTAGGCAATTTTCAAGTATATCAGTAACATTGAAAGCTTCCAATATCCAGGCCGCCAGGAAAGAAAATTTAAGTAATCCCGAGCTGAGTTTCTGGCTGTCATCTGGGTGCATCAGGAAGTGCTTTAATCCAGGGAAAATTATAGTCGGATTAGAAGCAGAACTGCTTATTGATGGAGAGTTTCTATTTTGTTCCCCCGCTTCGAACAATTTTAGACCCTTACAATGACGCTCGAAAGAGTCAAAATTTAATCTTTTCCTGGAGTGTTTGGCCGAATAATGTCCCTCGCAAGGGTCCTAAGAGGCATTATAGTCAGTTGGTTGCCTTTAGGCATTGACCGCATGGTCTTCCCCATATTTGCCATTCTGTAGTTTATTGCTGCAGTAGATGGCTGTATGATCTAGCTGATTTCAATTGAAACAATTTATGACAAACAAACGAACCGGTACACATGCCCCTTTTCCACTTCAACATAGCTTGGTAGGCGAAAGTCACATGAAACGAGTCGGATGGATGGTGTTTACCATCTTCAATTGATTTTGAGTGCAATTCAGTGCATAGCTCTTAACCACACCATCGATCTCCACACCGCGAGATGGAATGTAGACGTGATACTCTTTCAAGTTTTAAAAAAATAGTTCCTAAATTACTCAATTTTTACAACAAATTATTATGTGAGTTTATAAGTTTTCTGCGGTCACAAATGAAAACCAAAAAGCATTTTGTCAACACTCAACTAAATAGTAAATATTATTCGCTTAATTATTTTACGTCAAAGATTGCATTTAGCATGCCAAAAGTACATTTGGGGCTCGTCAAAATTTGCCCCAATTGACTGTTATATGTAATAACAGATTCTTTACCATATTCAATTTTTTTTTACATAAGGCAACACTGGATTCCAAGCTAACGTAAACCGAATAACATGAAGTATGTAAAAAATAACATGTTTACCTTAAAAACCTAAATTTTGAGCTTTTTGACACAGTCTATTATTCATATTTCCATTCGAACAAATTGCGATTGTTGTTATTTCCACTCGAACAAATTGCAGTTATACCCACAACCCGTAGCACCTCGCACTCACGCACGCACCAAGGGGTCACTGCGCTCGGAAACAAGAATAAAATGCCAAAGTAATAAATTGAGAAAAACAAACGATACGCGCGCATCCAAAACGTAGAAACTAACAGAACTGAAAGTTAAGTGCGAAATCAATAGTTCCTCCCGTTCCTTACCCCCATCAACCGTAATCCAACCCGAACAGATGATCACCCTCTTCCGACGGCGCATATTAAACAAATCCGGTAGCTTATAAGCGAGATAGGGCTAACATTTTTTTCCAAATCGTAGATCTAAGAAAAAATAAAAATTAAACATGGTGATATTTTTCCACACCCCCCCTCTTTATCCTATCTATCTTCGTGTAACTGTGTGTAGTAGTCGTTTATTAGGAATAGGCATCGGAGGGATGGCTACGCAGAATAGGAAACTAATTTCTCGCTTTTTGCAAGGAAGTCCGCCTTTTGTTGGACAATTTCGCCTAGATTTTAATGCAATTGCAAGTAGTATACAATCCCCTAAAAATAAAACAAATGAAAAAAACAAACTGAAAACGAAAAATGGGGTTGATGGGTGACGAGAGTGTTAGGTTAGGTATTTCTTCTTCCCCCTTGATCCTAACATTCATCCTTCATCCCCCCCCGCCCCCCCCGCTAAGTAGCCGTTAGGAATGCCGATTTGAATGGATGAGCGAAAAAAAAACAAAAACAACAAACAGTGACAGTTTTAATTTCCGAGCAGCAATTGGAGGTAGATTTTAGACTATTTTGGTTTGTCAAGTTTGAGTTTGAACATTTTTTTCCGTGTGAATGAGAGAGGAGTGCGTGTGTGCGAGTGACCGACAGATTTGGTTCCAGTTTCGTCCCTCTTGAGAAGAATCAGGTAATACTAGACGTGTATAGAGTAGCAGTATAAAGATTCGACAGAGTGGAGGCTAGTGTTTAAGGTATTAAGTCATAAAATTTGAAAATGTAACTAAATGAAACACACACACACTAAGTCTTGGTTGTTAAACAAGGATCGGAGAGTAGCAAAGTGCGATTCGCATTATTTTGCGGGTAGGGTTCCTTTCCTCCCCGAGGGAAGGGGCTCGCCAATGGAAGCTGATGAAAGAAATCGTATATATATATACTAAATAAAGTATGTTAAGTAAAGCTGAACAATATTTCCGACAAAGGGGACACTTTAGTAAGAGCCCTTAGATTTTAAGGAACAAAAACACAATGTTGACATATCCTTGTTTCTACTGTAACCTACCACTAGATGTCGGTGTATGTGTGCTGCCGAACCGAGGGGTTGCACCATTTTCGGCTTACAAGTGAAATATCACCGCCTAGCGCAATCGTGAGCCCCCTCGAAGCGGACTGTCAAGCTATTATATTAATTTTTTATGTTTAACCAAATTTTATCGTGACCTAGCGGCCGTCGTCGTCATCGTGAGGGCAGCAGCAAAGGTCACACATTTAAGATTAAAGAAAAAAACCTACTTCTCAGATCATCTGATGAAAAGACGTACAAATGAACAGCAAACCCCGGAGAGGGGGTCTCTCGTTTTGCGTTGGGTGTGTGACCCCCGTAATGGGGCGGGCCCCTCGGTGCAGCCATTTTTCTTAAATTTACACTATAGGATATATATGCTAGATATATATTATACATATATAAAGAAATGAAACCATACAGGCTAGGATCAATGTACGTTTTTTCCTTGTAGGCAATAAGGTGTCGCGTTTTGTCCGGTTTAGTTCGTGAAATGTTACATTTTTAGTTGAATTTTAACTCGACCTAATCTTCCCCCGTTTAGAGTCACGTGTTAAGTTGCTTCGCGTCACTTGAGCCCTCAGAGCAGAAAGGAACGATATTTAAGCTATGACATTTGAACAGCCCACATCGTAGAAAATAGTTCCGTCAATAACAAGAAAACCCACGGATTAATCTATTGGACTTTGTTGACAGAGGATTATGAATTTTAGTAAGGCAAACGTAAGGTTGCTTTAACGTACAGATTGACCTTAAAAGTAGGCATCGAAATAATCGACGATGCGTAACAGGACCGGAATAAGAATTGACAGAGTGGGGACTGTGTTGCGAAAAATCGCTTGTAAAAATTCGAAGGAATTTTCGCAACGATCAGTCCTCAGCTGTTGACGGATTGACATTGACAGATGGTTACTTACCGGTTCGTGGTGGTTGGTCCTCACGCAGCTCACTTTCATTTGATGAGTGACCAAACCGGCATGCCACCTGCCGGCTATGTCGATTCTGATGTCTCGACAGAGAACGAACCAGAAACTGCAATGCCATCGCGCACAGTAGCATTGTCTCAGGAATACCTCACAACAAATTACTACTAGCTGCCATCGATCAAGCAATCACGCTAGCGCGTACCAACACTGGCAACACTGCTCCGCACGTCTCGTAACAAAGCAAAACCATTGTGATTCTAAACTGGAAACAAACAAAAATAAAACAAACAAACGAAACCTCAAGTACAACTTGAGACACAGGTGACGCCAGTACTACCTCAGCAGAGACTAGTGAAATGAGATAATCCAAATCGTTGACTAATGATGTGCCACGCACACAACTACACAAACTGATGTTTACAATGTGTAAGCAAAACAAAACAAAACAAAAATAGGAGAGAGAGAGCAACAGGACGAATCGAGCCATACTCACAAAACAAGCCAGAATACCTCAGGAAGAGACGTTTTGCCGGATCCGAAATAACCAGAAGCAGCGAATGCAGTGTTGCCAAATATCAGGGATTCATTGGAGGTGTACGCGCAAATAGGCTCCAAAACAGTAAATGCGCCACTCGAGCGCAATCAAACTCTGGACCCTGTGCTGAATTACGGAGACAAATATAAGTACATAAACGCAGGGGTATTCTTAGGTATGTGTAGAGATCGTTTGTTTACCTAGTAAGCTAGTTTATAGGAAGGGGGAAATGCCAACCGCGCATAGTCACACTTTAATCACTAAAAAGTAAATAGAAAGAAACTACAGCCGCTTCGTTCTGTCGGATGATTTTATCGAACTGTGTGTAGTTTTATCTTCCATCGAGCCTCCCTCCAGTTAGAGCGAAAGTTTTCCGTTTGATTTGTTTCTATGCATCTAAATATATATATTTATTAAATTAATTATTACGATAAATTACAAACAAACTACCTTTCATATATTTCTAAATCAAGAACAAACAACTTAAATATTATTAAATTATAATAATACAAAAAACAAAAACAAGCTTCAAGTACAAATTAAATAAAATATATCAAGTTGATTTCGCCCCACCCTGTCCTTAGTTCGATTCGTTTCCCTCCCCCTAACTGAATCCCATAATGTCTACCATCTTTAACTCACACGCTAAATTGTTTTCCCCCACTTTTGCAAAATCCCTTTCTCATACTCGAGCATTAGCAACTATCGTGTTTGATAACTATATAACTAATGAATAAATAAATTAATAAATATTTAAGCGATTTAGTCGATGTTGATTAGAGAATAGGTTTTTTTAACCGACGGCCCCTACCCCACATCATTATCTGACATATATGCGAGAACCAAAAAAAAAAAATACAAACAAAACAGTATACAGCAAGACCAATCCAACTCGGGGTCGCATAGGGAAACGCCAAAAATAGAAACAAACATTCAACAGGAAACGAATAAATACAAGCAAATGTCAAATTCCGCTGATGAAAATATGGCATTGAGCTGTCCAGTTTGCGCACTTGTAAATAAAAGTGCAAACGGAGCGTTAGTCGAAACACACAAACTAATTTCCCCCCAGTCCCCTCTGAAACGGAAAAAGATGAAAAACAAACAAGCAAAGAAACCGAAAAATATTCTCCTCTTAATTTTAGAGTACGCTGTAAAAAATTGAGATAGTTTGTAAGATTGAACCGGTTGGGATCCTAAATCCGTCGCTGCGAGCTGAATAGCTCCAATATTGATCGGATGATATTCGAATAAGAATACCCACTGAAACGTCCAAAAAATTGTTTCAAAATCGTTCAACACGGGTCCAACGATGGACGTTCGTTGAACGGTTATTTGGACGTTGTCCAAATTGGTCCAACGAACGTCCTTCATTGGACGGTTTTGAAACCAACCGTTCTTAGAGGGAAGGCGGTTAGAACATCAACAACCGATTCACCGTGAACCGGTTCCAGCGGTACACTCCAACAGGTGGTGCTAGTGTGCGGCAATTTCAATTCGGAGCCGAAAACCGATTTCGAAATTAGGTTCGAAAGATTTCGATCATATTTCGAGTAAGAACCGATTCGCGGCAGCCTACTGAGATGGAAAATATCCCAACCGGGAGAAAGAAACAAGTTATTAGCAATTAAGGTTATATTAATGGTAACCAGCATATGCGAGTGGTTAGAATTGACAGATCGGTTCGTGTTATGTTTCCTTTTTTATCAATTTTCTACAGAGAAAAAGAATAGTTTTAAATTTAATGCGAACATGAGCGAGCGAATGAGAGTTTTCGAGGGGCAGAAAGTTGGATTTAATGGTTTACGTTTACGTTCTGGACTAGACGAACTTTTCGGTTTTGTTTGCAACGAATTGGATTAATGAACACCCGGAGAACAGGATTAATCGGCATCAAAAGCTACTCCCATATGACTAAGAGCATTATTAGATCAGCACCACCTTGCGGCAGTTTTGTAGACGTAGTACAAGTACAGCCTGTCGAAGGTGGACAAGAAAATTGTATTTTTGTGATATTTACTGTTTTTTCGGGGATAAGAAAAAGGTAAACGAGAGACAGGAGAAGAAATCAATAATTGATTAACTGCCATTTTAAAAATTCGAAATTATATCAAAAATTAAAGGAAAATGTATTTTTGGAACCTTTCTTGTCAAAATTAATTTTTCGAACTGATTTTCTAACTCGGTTCAGTTTAATAGTTTCAAAATCAGTTCCAAAATCTCACACAAATTCAAACACACATACATACATGCATACATTCACAAACACAGTCAAAGAGACAAAACGATATGGTCCAACAGAAACATGGAAAAAGGTGGAGTGCGGTGTAGTGCGAAAGGATAGCGAAGAAGCAAAGAGCGGTCTAATTGATAAGCAAACGTAAAAAACTAAAAACAAAACAACATAACCAAAATACACGCTGGTATGTGGACCAAATCGGAGTGTGATAACTTCAAGCGAATGATCTCCTTGCACTGAACAAAGCAAAAAAAAGCAAACATCACCACTTTATACCCCTTCTCTGACCGATGGATGGATTGTGTGGTTGTATCCTCGGGTAAATGTTTGTTGGTGGAATAAGGTTGGAGGTGATGCGTTTGGAATTTCCCCGTTTTTTTTTTTTTCAAATTTAGATTATTTCAGATTGAAATAAATTACTGCAAACGAGAAGATCAAAAAGACTACACGAGTTTAAATTTTTGTTTAAAATGAGGTAAAATACTCCTTTACACAATAGAAAATGGTTCATAAAATACTTTTATGTTCTTTAAAAAGAAATTGAAGCTACAAAACTCTGTTTATTATTCATACAAATGTGGGAAAAAATTATCACGACCATCAGGGTTTGCTGAAATAGATAGAATTCCATTTTAATCCGAATCGTTCACAGAAATCTGTATTAAATATGATCCATACAAGCATGCTATTTTCTCCAAAAGTGATCGTAGTCCATGAAAAATCAAAACAAAAAATTACAGCACGTTGATAAGTTTTACAATGTTACCAACTGAGTGCGAATAAAACATGGAATGAAAGCGGTTTGTCAGCGGATCGAAAATGATTTGCGAACCGGATTAAAAACGAGTTGCTGTCAACCAAACCAGTCAAAAGCGAATTGCCGGCGGATCAAAGCCGAATTACAGCTCGGTAAAAGCGGATTGCTGGCGGATTCAAACCGGATTGAAATCGGTTTCATTCAGTTCAAATTGCCGGCGTATTATCAACGTGTATTAAAAGCGAATTCCCGAGTGAGTAACCTGAGAATCGCTTGTCATTCAAGAAGGATAAGTTGCTGGCTAGCGGAGGTCTATTTGTCAACTGGGAAGCGCTAATTACTCTTGCAATTGCTGGCAAATCGAAGGCTATTTCATATGCAACATTTTGGCGAATTGTCGCATTCATTTTTTAACCAAGTCGATTTCAACCGCCAGAAAATTTATTCAGTGGCGGTTCCAGGGGGAGGGTCTTGGGGGGTCCGGACCCCCCCCCGAAATTTTTTTAACTTCTTGAGAAATTTTAAAATAGTTTCTATTTTAAATTCGTTCTAAACTCAAAATTATTCCAAACCAGATTCGGCCACCAAAACTGATTTTAATTAAATGAGGTTATTACATATCACGTATTGTACAATGAGCATTTCAAAATCGAAATTTTGGACCCCCTCCGAATTTTTTTTCTGGATCCGCTCCTGAATTTATTTAAGTATATAAATCTCCCTTTAATCGCATTCGCAAATCGCTATTATTCCTAGAAACAAGTAATACTTGCGGGTAGAACCAAACGTCAAAATGTTCAATGCATTTGACAATTTTCCTTCGTCTTTTGCTTGACTGGGCTAGTTTAAGTTTTCCCTGCGCTGTTATTAAACAAACTTCCTAAGCTTGTTTATTATGGGTAACTTCTATTGCCTATGTCACCAGTTCCTTATATTTCTTCTAGCTTTCCTGTAATATCATATGAAGCGTCGACTTGTTATGCCGGATTTCAACCATTTAGAATGGAAATTTCGATTGGCAAGTGATCACTACCGTGAGGGCCATGAATAATTATATACGTGAAACGAATAAGTCTAGTATTCGAACTCGAAGATAATCCAATCTACTTTTACATACTGGAGGAGCAGGGCCTCCCGTAGCTTCATTTATATTTAGAGCACCCAATCTACATACATTGCATAAACAATAAAAATACGTTACTCACATGAAGGGGTGCCAACCTATCAGAACTATGTGGATTCCTCCAGAACTTCAAGTACTGGGCAATGCTATATACGATGATACATATAGATTTTTTTTTGTTTGATCCAGATTTCAAAGAATTTGCCCAGATTTATCCAGACAGTTTGAAAACTAACGGAATAAATTACAGAAATGCTTCGTTGATTTCTAAACCACTTTTTGAGAATAGCTGATATCGCAAGGTATCAAAGTTTCTTCGCTGAAATTCAGCGTAATTTTGACGAATTTTCATCAACTGGAAGTTCCAGAAATTCGGTGAAATTCAAATTAAACCATTTGATATTTTCCATGCTGAAAATTATACATTTGAAATTGTCAGATTGTCAATTGTATGCTATCACAGATACCAAAGTTTCAATAATTGTAATATAATTGTTAACCTACAAGCATGTTTCATTAGAAAAGTGCAACAAATACCTTACCTACTTCAAAAGATGGCCATCTAGACCATTCCAGATTTCTTTTAGAAATACTACAACTAGCAACAATCAAATGAAGCACAAAAATACATGCACAATTTGATATGGGCGAAAAAAAAATTTTGTTTGTCCTTTCGCTCCATCTGACCGCGCTTCGACAGGCTTCTCATTCGACTAGCGAACGATGAATAAAACCCAAAAAGATGCGGCCTTCCCAATGTTCGATTAGGTCTCTTCGGTGTTCCATATGCACGACCCTGCTTGAACTGGGACTGGGAAATTTTGGTTTTCCGCGTTCCTGTTGGAAGATTTTATGAAAATCAATTTTTGCGTTTTTTATGCAAGTCAAATACTTTGAAATTTAATACAACATTGATGCACGTTTTTCCGTCTGTATATGGCAAACATTGTGTAAGTACTTTCAGTTCAATAAAAGTTACTGACGTTCGAAAGCTGTACGTCCTGTGTCTTCCGACATTGTCGTACGCACGACAAAAAAGTTAAGCCAACATAAGATTCTCCCCATGACACCATGCGAGTCAAAATCACCCAGGGTCAGGCGGGACTTTTGTGGGACCGGGAACATCGGCCCGGTCAAGTCTAATAATATTGAAATAAATCGTATTGAAACCACTAGATGGGTTCTTCTGTTTCTACCCCATTGATTTCTACAATATGGGTTGGTATATAAACGCGGATCCTCACTGTGAAATGTAAATGCTTTATAGCCCGTTGGGGGTGTTTCCAAGTTCGTTTTTATTCATCGTCGTAATTCCAGGGAAGCTGGCCAAATTTGAGGGAATATCATCAACACTCGATACTCGTATCTGTTGCGAAAACAAACTGGCGATAATAAACGAATAGAGAAAGAATTGCCGATAGTTCGACCGTAGGCTGGAGTCGTTGTCCGTTATCCGCCGTCGGAAGCACTGACGAGGAAAAACAAAATGCCGGTTAGCTGAGAACGGATTGTAAGCAGTGATTAAAAATCGTGCACCTATTGATTAAACGTGAATTATCGGCGACGTATCGAAAGCTCATTTCCGGCGGATTGGATAAGCAGATCGCGGGCGAATTCGAATTGAAGGCTTATTAAAAGCTCAGCGGCGGATTCAAAACGGATAGAAAGCAGCTCCCAAATGAATTTCCGATGTCTCAATCGTATAGGCTGGAGTCGTTGTCCGTTACCCACCGACGGAAACGCGGACTGAAAACAGTCAGTTGCCGGCTAGTTGAAAACGGATTGCCAGTGAAACAAGGGTGGATCAAAAGTTAAAGCCATTCGGATCGAAGGCAGTGATTTCAAATCGTTTTTCTAATGATTAAATGTATGCTGTCGGATTATCAGACGGGGGATCATAAATGGACTAGCAACAAAGTTTATTCGGTACAAAAGCGGATTGTCATCGAGTCAAAAGCAGCATGTCCAATTTGAAGGATCATTACTAATACTGATGAATTTGAATGTTATTTGTGATTGTAGGATTTTAAAAATTGTCGGAATTTACCAGTATGGGGAAACAGACAATATACTTGTCTATGTTCCTTGGTGTTCAAAAAATTGAAAATATCGAAAACGTTCCACTCTTTCAATAAAAATGTTCTTTGACTTATGTTTTGAAAGCGGTTTGCCAGCGGATTGCTCGCGAATTGAATCGAGTTGCCGGCGGATTGGAAGTGAACTATAACGAACCAACAGCGGATTGCTGGCGGATTCAATGCGGATTGAAAACGGATCTAAACCGATCTCGTTCAATTCAGGTTGCCGGCGGATTAAAAGTTGATTGATTTGCAACAGATCAACAGCGAATTTCCGTATTGTTTAGCCGAAGCGAAGTGGCTGCGCACTGGAAGCGGAATTCCGTCCATCCTACGGTGAGGTTTGCCGATGATTTTGAAGGTCGGCTCCAAGTGTTGTGATGTTTACCGTAACTAAACAGCAATTGTCTTTACCATGGTTTATTTAATTTTACCTTATTGAACAATACCACAAATTTGAGTCAAAAAGAACTCAATTTGTGGTAGTTTGCCATATTCGAGAATAGATTTCCGGCGGATTTAATGTGAACTACGACGGATTTAAAGCGGATTTACAGCGAATCCAAAACATTTCTGAATTCACTGTTTAACGCAACTTTCTCTCGCATGCAACGCTGGAAAACTGCTAACGACGCTTCCATTCGACAACCTCCTTCCACCACTACATCTACCGATTCAGGAGCTCCTCACCATCCGATCTGAGTAAAAAGCAATATTTTCTCTTTTACTAGTTTCAACATTTCGTTCCTGTTCCATTTTCACCATTAAATATCGTGTTAAAGTCATTAACCATTTTCGATTAGAGCAAAACAAAACATACTTGAAAGCGCATTTAAATTAAATATACATTTCATAATCGGAGAAAAATCAATCCAGTAGAATAAATTTTTCTATCACTAAAAAACAAAAAGAAAAACATTCTAAACCGAATCAGACAAAAAAAAGAAGCGATCATTGACTGGATCTGAGAGAAGCGATGACAGAATGAATACCCGTCATCAGCTAGCTTGATCTGGCAATTCCCAATCCTCATCCCCAATACACTCACAAGTTATAGATGTAAGCGGAAAAGAGAAGACTGGATCCGTGTTAGCGTGTAACGTGCAACACAAAAGAACACTAAAGTTGACAATGCAGCATACATCTTTGTAATTAACAAATTTAAACCAAAAGTAACCATTCGAAAGTGTGAAACCAAAAGCAAGCTTTCTAATGTAATCTCTACGGCTAATGTAATAAAATCTGTTCGATATAGTCAAAAGCTAAAGGTGATAAAAGTGAAATTTTTCCGCTCCCTTCCCTTCTGGTAATGTTAATAGTAACGTAGATCAAATGACACTCACTCACACAGCTCTGCAAAAGTAATCAAACACTTCAAGTAGTAGTTTAACTAAAATATATAATACATACGTATAATGAACGTATTGAACGGAAGTAAAAATCGATGTTGGTAGAATGTTATTTCTCAATCTAGTTTTTTTTTCTTAAATAAATAACTCAAGCTAAATAAATAGTCCACCAGTAAAATACGAGCAAAACCTCAGCGAAGCAAACAAAAAAGTCTAACAACTCAGATCAGGAAGCATACAAGCAACGCACACTTTTACTACGTGTTAGAAACAAAACGAAAACTGCAGGTTTTTCCTCTCCATCTAGAGCCCATAACAGTCTACCGAGTAAATGTGTATGTATAAAATAAATGTTAGTAGACAAAACGCAAGTTAGCGAAAATTGACTCACAGAACTGAAGAACAGACTTTATCTGAAAAAAGAAAATAAAACATAATGACTAATAAGAATGCAAATTGAATAAAGATATTTACTTGAATACAAAAAATGAAACTAATATACATTTATACTATTTGATGAAGGTAAACAAACAAACAACAAACACGTATATTTAGCGTTCAACTTAGTAGATTCAACAACAAAAACAACCAATACGAACAGCAGCATTACTAACAAACACCGCCAACTACACCACAACAAAGTCCCGCGGTTATACATAAACAACATTCGATGTGTCACTCCTCCTCTATATAGGTGTTCTATATAATCAAGCAAACCGCATACTGACCAAACCAACCTTTTCGGGACAGAGGTAGGTCGACCAGATAGGGAAATGATCGCTGAATAAATCGAAGAAGGCTGGAATCGGAATCCATAACTTTTTTTTCTCATGTTTTGTACCCCAATTTTCTAAACATTCTGCTGTTGTACAACATCTCTAACCGGAAGAGGTCCGTTCGTTTCGAGTGAGTCGTGTGATCGTTTTGAGAGAGAGAATTGTATGTTCGTGTCATCTCATATACCCATACATAGCAAGCTTACATAAGTAGGTATATATAACAAGTATTGGAAGAGTAGGAAAGCAAGATGGAATGGAAGCGAAGAGAAGCATTTATTACTCACTGATTGATTTAAGTAATGTTAAGAGTGAAGAAAGCTAGTTTTATATGAAAAAACGACAGAAAGAGAAAGATAGAGAAAATCACAAAACTAAACCCTTAGTTGATAGCACAACAAAATGCTAGATGTATTAGATAACACAGCACGAACTATATTCCTACTAAATACGTATGTAAATTTTGGGAAGAATCGAAGCCACCCCCACGCACATCCCAGCACACAAACATACAGAACCCCGCTTTTATGCCAAATAAAAAAAAAACACACACATATTAATGAATGTAAAAACAATAGCTTGCACCTATTTCATTTGTCATGCGCTAGAATCCTCACTCATTATTAATCACTCATCCACAAAGGCAAACCTTAGGACATGTATTTCAAACATTGTTTACTATTCATTCATAAGCAAACATACAAACAAACAAACGGGAGAGCGTAGTCATATCTAAATGTTTCCTATAATAATAACCAAGCCCCCCATCCTCGTCGTAGCATTAG